>NC_081572.1:21817376-21823869 GCF_022355385.1 Mustela nigripes
CCTGCCGGTTGGGGGAGGAGGCGAGGCCCCCCCCCCCTGGGGGCTGTTGTCTTAGTGATTGAGTAAGCAGGGAACTTGGCTCTGCCAGAACTGGTTCCTAGGCCAGGCCGGAACCTGTGGAGGCCCCAGCCCCCTTAGCCTGGGGGTCAGGGTTGCAGCTTGGTTGAGGGGGGCGGCCCGCTTTGGAGGCAGAGGGAAGCATATTTCTGTGCTCCAGAGTGAGACCCGTGTGGGTGCCCTAGGGCTTCTCCCCAGCTCAGGACACCGTGCTTACCAGCCCCTCCTTGCAGGTCTCCCTCAATGCTTGGTTCTGGTCCACAGTATTCCACACCAAGGACACCGACCTCACAGAGGTGAGCGCCCCTCCTGCTCCCCCTCATGTGTGGGGCAGTCCCAGAGGACCCCAGAAGGGGTTGAGGTCTCTTTAGGTTTCCTAGGGACTCCGATCACAGAGCCCTTGCTCCGCCCCAGGCCCTTTTAACCTCTTCACACACCTGAGCCTCCCTTGACCCTTGGGAGGCAGGTGGGAGCACTGGCTCTTAACTGATGAGGCAGCTGAACCTTGGAAAGGCCCAATCGCCTGCCCAAGGTCCCCCAGCCAATGAGGGAGCCACCAGGACCTGGGCCCACAGCTGTGGGACTCACCTGCGCTCTGCTTTCTGTGGCGTCCTGGAGCCCTGGCAGGCACCTCCCCAATGCCCCCAAAGCCTTGCTGCTGTGGACATTTTAACAAGGTCTATAATGTGACTACAGGGATATGACCATTAAATTCAGGAGTGAAACAGCGACAGACAGAGGGTGCTCGAGACATTGACACCGCCCCCCAGCACCCCCGCCCACCACATAGGCCTAGGACTTCCAGACAGTGCCTCTGCCGCCCCACCTGGCCCCCTACGCCCCATCGGTGCTGGGTCCTCTCAGAGCCCTGCCCACCTCCCTCTCCCTTATGCTGGCCCCTCATCCAGCTCTCCCTGTCCTCAGAAAATGGATTACTTCTGTGCCTCCACCGTCATCCTACACTCCATCTATCTGTGCTGTGTCAGGTGAGCCCATCCTGGCCCCAGTAGGGGCAAAATCAGGCACTGGGGGTAGAACCGGGTGGCCTCACCCATCCCTAGGGGTGTTTCCCCCTGGGGCCTTGCAGCCCAGCACACTCAGGCACGCCCGCCCATACACACACACACACCCTCTGGGCTGCTCAGGATGGGGACTCTGGAGTAGAGCAAGTGGTCCTGACTCTGTCCAAGGAGCAGTTACACTTGGTCCCAGGCCCCTGGAGGAGGAGGGCAGTGGCTTCCCCATACTGACGCCAGGGTGAAGGGCTCTGGGCATGGGCCACCCTCCACCTGAGCAGCTCTGGATGGCGGGGCAGGACCGTGGGGCTGCAGCACCCAGCTGTGGTCAGCGCCTTCCGGGCCCTCCTGCTGCTGATGCTGACGGCGCATGTCTCCTACCTGAGCCTCGTCCGTTTCGACTATGGCTACAACCTGGCGGCCAATGTGGCTATTGGTGAGGCAGGAGGAGGGACTGAGGCCCCGAGGGGTTGTGGGGAAAGGGGGGGCACCTGGACCACGTGTAAAACTGCTGGCCTGGGGTGCCGGTAGGGATTTGGTGGTGTTCCTAGAGAAGGTTCTAGAGAGGCTCTTAGGGTGGGGGAGGGGGAAAGAACTTGGGGTGGGAGGGGGAGGCTGGGAGGAGAGTCGGAAGATGGCCCTGGGGTCAAAGAGCATGAGGACAGGGGAGGCTTCGTGGGGGGCGGGGCAGAGGGAGGTGCAGGCAGTGAGCCTCTCCCCACCCCCACCCCCCACCCGTTCGCAGGCCTGGTGAACGTGGTGTGGTGGCTGGCCTGGTGCCTGCGGAACCAGCATCGGCTGCCTCACGTCCGCAAGTGCATGGCGGTGGTCCTGCTGCTACAGGGCCTGTCCCTGCTCGAGCTGCTCGACTTCCCGCCTTTCTTCTGGGTCCTGGATGCCCACGCCATCTGGCACATCAGCACCATCCCTGTCCATGTCCTCTTCTTCAGGTGGGTGCTACTCGCCGCCCAGTGGGCTCCTTGTTTGCGTCCATCCTCACTGGCTTCTTGGAGGACACTAAGGCCTCTGTGCACGGTTCACCCCCTGCTGGCTTGCCCATGCTCTCCCCACGGGGTGCTTTCAAAGCTGGACCTCAGCGGGCTCCTCCCTCTGCCCACAGCTTTCTGAAAGATGACAGCCTGTATCTGCTGAAGGAATCGGAGGCCAAGTTCAAGCTGGACTGAAGGCCCTGGGAGTGGGTCTGCCCTGCCGGGGATCCTGCCCTCTCCCTGCTGACTCCCCTTCTCCCCAGAATCCTTGAGACGATTTTTGTCTTTTAGCATCTTGAATTTGGACATGAAGGGTATGGGCCCAGAATCATGTAACTGCCCATCACCTCGCTTGCCCCAACATGGCCCTCACAGATCTCAGGTTCTGTTCAGGCTTGGCCTGTCAGCATCTGGGGTTGGAGCATGGGCAGCGCCTCTGGTTCCTGGAGAACTGGAATGGAACTGTGTTCTTAGCTCCGCTGAGAGGGGAGCTGCCTCTGCTTCCCCATCAGCCTCTTTTTCACATCCCTCAACGCCTGGGTGCTTCCCACACCTGTCTGTCTCACTGGGAGACAGGCCTTTGGGAACACAGTGGGGGTTCCCCCCTTCTCTTACCCCTGCCCTCCTTCAGGGCACCACTAGGTGGCAATAGACTCTTGCTCTTTGGCTGCCCAAGTTTCCTGGCAGGTCTCCTCCCCATGGGATCTTGAGGGACCAAGCTGCTGAGATAGGCGAGTGGTCTCATCCCGACTGTTGCCTCAGCCAGACCCCCAGAAGACCTCATTGCATTCCGCCTTTGGGGCCACAACCCCAGAGAGCTCAGGACAGGTGCATGTCTGGCTTTTTGGCTGGTCTCCTGGTCAGAAGCCTGCACATGAGTGTGTAAGGGAGTGTGAGCTAGACTGAGTGCATGCATAGGTGACAGTGTGGCGGGCACAGGCCTGAGTGTGTGGGCTGCTGGGTGGGACAGTGGGTGTGAGCACGTGTGGAGAGTGGGGAAGGCTGTGAGTGGTTTGAAAGTGTGTGTTGCAGGACACGTGGGTGAGTGTGGGACAGGGCAGTTTGCAGAGACTGGGTGTGAGGTGAGTGTGAGTGCCATGAGTGTGCCACGTCGGGGTGGGGGGAGGTTGGAGGAAAACAGGTGCTCTGGTCACCACCACCAACTGTCTACTGCGTACAACTCTGCACGGAGCCCCAGGCCAGGCCGAGAGCCCGGATGTCCTCAGGGGCTGGCTTGGTGGGGTTCAGCTGTCCAGACTGTATTTGTGTCTTCCTGTCTGTTGCCCCCACTTTACAGTCACCGTCCAGATCTCAGAGGACCCGCACACAACTCAAATCACCCTCCAGAACCAGCCTCTCTGGAGGCCTCTCCAGCCTTCCTGTCCGTCTCCTCTCCTAGGCTTGGTTGGCCTCCCCTCTCCCCATGCCCTCCCTGCTAAGCCTCTCTGTCACAGCCTGGACCTTGGGAGGCAATCTGAGGGAGGAGCGGCGAAGGCCTGTGGCTGGGTCTGGTTTCTGGCCTTCCCAGAGGCAGGCAGGGGCCATGCTGTATCTGTACCCCAGTAAAGGTGACCCCTGCTAGCTGCCAGCAGCCCGAGTACATTCTTGCTCCACAAGGATACCATGTGGAGCTCCAGAAACTTTCCATCCAAAGGCAGTCTCTGTGATTGGAGCAGGGAATCTGGATTCTTGTTCTTTCCCAGCCCCCTTGTCCCTCCCTGGGGTGTAGAGGTGCTGTGCTAGGCAGACTTGGGTGGCCTGTGTTTCTTTTGATATTGAGAACTATTTTAAGATAGGAGGGTAGCAAGGGACATTCTTAATAAACCAATTCTCAGCCTCACCTACCCTTGTTTAGCTCCTTTGTGTGAGTAGTGTGGGCCGGAGGGAAGGAGCACACAGCTGGCTGGAGGCAGTAGGCATGTGGGGTCTCTACCTAGGCACGTGGGGGTGGGGATGGGGGAGGAGATGCAGAGCTGGGGGGAGTGCTCTGGGGGAGGGAACTGGTGCCTGGGTTGTCACTCCCTCCCCCTGTACTCTCTCCTTCCCTTCTGGTCTAAACTAGGCTCTGCTGCTGTTTGCTACTTAACCTTTCTTAGCTTCACCTGCAAACAAGACAACAGGACCTGCTGAGTATGAGGCCCGAGTGTGCCTGGCACACAGCAGATGCTGAACGAGCTCCCTCTGGCCTTGGCTTTCCTTAGTTTGGGAAGAATGAGTGGTAAAGAAACCTACTGTCATGGAAGCTTCTGGAAAAAAAAGGCTAGGGTTGGTGGCTTCCACAGCCCCCCAAGCCCAGAGAGAGCCACAGACAAAGCTCATGCTCAGCTGGAGGAACTTCTTTATTTTGTGCCACCTCACATCACAGGGGATCTGGGTGCACTGGGCCATCACATTGCCACCTTCTTCTGGGCCCAGGCGAAGAAGATGCCCTTGACATCGTCAACCCCTGTCTGAAGGCAGGCAGGCATGACGTAGGTGCGCAAGTCCCGCACCTCATAGCCGCTGCGGACCAAGGCCTCCGTGACCTCCTCCTTTCCCACGGGCACCACGGCCAGCCTGGCCTCCCCAGCCAGGTACCATGACTCCTCCAGGGCCCCGATGAGGAGGAGGTGCCCCCCAGGCCTCAGCAGGGTGGTGATGTGGTCCAGGGCCCTCTGGAAGCTGGCAAGGTCCGGGCTCACGGCCTCCAGGCAAAAGGTAGAGACCAGGGCATCGGCAGGCAGGGGCGCCGGGCTCCCAGCACCCAGCGGCTGGGGCTGGTGCACATCGATATGCAAGACCCGCTTCACCCTGGCTCGCAGCTGGAGCTCCTTCTCCTGCCAGGACTCCCTGTGCCGGGGCAGGACCAGGGCTCAGGGCCACCCCATGCTCAGTCCTCAGTTGCCCCCCACCCGTGCCGCACGGGCAGCCCCCTTACCCCTTGCCCTCAATGAGGCAGACGTGCCGACTATAGGTGCTCCAGTCGAAGGCTCCTGGCTCCTCCCGCAGCCAGAGCCGCAGCTCCTGGCGGTTCACCTCCAGAAAATCTGTCAGGGTGATGTCCTCAAAGTGGGCGCAGGCGCTGAGCAGCTGGTATATGGTGGGGCCCGAACCAATGTCGATGAGGCTGTGTCCTGACACCTCACCTGGAGTGGGGGGCAGCGGAGGGGGGTCCTGTGCCAGCCCTGTCCAGGCTCCCCCGCCTCAGTCCCTCCCTCCCTCACCAGCTTCTCCCAGTTGTTCTCCCTTCCTCCAGAAGTGGGCCTCTCTCTGGAAAAAGCATTAGCTAACCTGGGTCTGAGTCCTGGCCCTGACGCCGACTGGCCGACCTTGGGAAAGGGACTGAACCCCTCTGAGATTCCGTTCCACATCTGTATGACCGTCTCTACCTGTGAGGCTTAGGTGGGGAAGTCCTGAGGTCCCTGGCAGTTCTGCCAGGGGCCTCTCTTCCCTCTCCCATCTCCGCCTCCCTCTCTGTCTCCGGAGGTCTCTGGGGTCTCTTTCCTGCATCTGCTATTTCACCTCCCAATGCCCTCTCCGAGGGTCTCTCCTCTGCGCCCTAAGAGATACTGCTTCTTTTCCTCTTCTATTTTCGCCTCTTAACTACCTATCGCTGTTTCTTGGTTCCCATAGGGCTCGCGCACGTATCCCCGTTTAGCTCCCCGATGCCTTCTTGTTCTCCAGGCCTCAGTTTCCCTGCGCTCACCCGTGGCGAAGGTCTGCGCCAAGCATCGCAGCTTCCAAGGCCCCACGCCATCCGGGCGGCTCAGGTCCCCCCGAGGGGGCGCGTAGTTGTTGCGGAGGTAGGCGTGGGGCTCGAAGCGCTGGTAGGCCGAGGCGACAGCCGCCGGGCCCGGGTCCGAGTCCGGGGCCATGCCCGCAGCGGGCTTCGGGTCTGCCTTGCTCATGCCGCCGCCGTCGTCCGCGCTGTCCTCTCTCGCCTCGCTGCCCCTTTATCTGCTGAGCGACTCCCCGCCCGACCCTCCGCTGCGGGGGTGGCGGCCGCGCCAGGAGCAGCCCGGGGCTCCGCGCTGCATCTCCCCCACCCCATCCATCTCCCTTAGTGTCCGAGCAGCAGACACTCGGGGCGCGTGGGGGCGGCCCGGGCCTGCCTGCCACACACCCCACCCCCACCCCCCGGCCCCGCAGCTGCTCCCGCCGCCCCCCTTTGCCTCACCGGACCTGGTCCAAGCCAGCTCCGTGCCCCCAGGACCCTTAGATCCCTGTCTCCCCCACCCCCACCCCGGACCGCAGCTCCTCCAGTCGCTCTCCCCTGGCTCCCCAGCCATTCATTCACCCGCTTCCCCCACCACCCCACCCCTTCTCTCTGGCCAGGGTTCGAATCAGCCCCCGCCCCGGGCTCTCCTTCCTCGGGGACATCCCGTCCAACATTCACACCTTTGCCTGGTTAGGTCACCTCAGCTGCACCCCCCCCCCCCCCCCCCCCCCCCC
>NC_081572.1:21823969-21994776 GCF_022355385.1 Mustela nigripes
CCCCGGAAAGGACAGTCCGTTCTGGCCTCTGTCGCGGTCGCCCGGGGGCCCCAGAGCGGAGCTCTAGCCCCGCCCGGCCGATGGCACCCGCGATAGGGGATGTGAGCGAAGCTAATGCACTTAACCAGCGGAACAGCAGGGCCTCCCCGCGGCCCCTGCAGGCTTGGAGCCGCTTATCTGGGGGCTTCCTAGAGCAGAAGGCTCGGGTCGTTCTGGCCACCGCGTTGTCCGGGTAGTGTGACGGTGGGGAGGGCAAAGGGTGCAGGCGTTCTCCCCGTGTCCCCGGGCCCCAGAGGGCGCAGGCTGGGCTTTCTGCACCAAGGGACTTAGGGTTACATCAGTCTGGGGTCTCTGACCCCTCTTCTCCCCAGCCCACACTGCATTCCCCTCTTGGGGAGGGGGCCAGCCCAGGTCTGCAGGTCCTGCTTGGCACTACAGGTCAAGATGCCAGGGTCTTCCCTCCTATTCCCCCAGATGGGAGGTGGATTCCATGGGGCCGTCTCCGTGGTCTTCCTGGAGTTGGAACGCTCCAGGCCAGTCCACTGTTGCTCTGCCCGGGTGAGGCTACCAGCCCCTGTCCAGATGGGCCCCTAGCCTCTTCTATGCCCTCACCTGTGTGCCTTCCCTGGCACCCCACCTTGTCCCAAGGGGAACGTGTCTCCTTGTTGAGCCAGCTGACCAGATTGGGACAGGAGTCACAGCAGCTGTGGGGGTCACAGACAATAACCTGAGCCTCTACTCGCCATACCCCACCCTGGGCTCCCTGGGCAGGGAGGGTAGAGTGCCTGACCCCCGCCAAGGATTGATTCTATCTGGGTTCAGGTCTGAGACGTAGGTCAGCCTTGGGGTCATTGACCCCATTCACACCCTTAGGTACAGCCAAGGACAGTCCTGGTGCCAGCCCCCTCCATCTACTCCATGAAATCATTTAAGCAGGCCCTGGATGCCAGCTGGCCTGCTGGGCACTGCCCAGTGCCAGGGAACTGAACACAGAGGCCAGGCACTGACAGCAGACCCATGCTGGACAGACACCCTGTTTACAGCTCTGTCCCGTCTCCCCCACCCCCACCCAGCATGGAGTGTACCCACTAGCTCTGCCATATTTAGCTCAGTTGCAAGGCTTATTCCCAGAAGTGAGCATGGGGGGGGGGTAGTGGACACCAATGGGCTGGCCCCCACAAGGAAAGAGACTGGAACAAGAAAAGTCTGGAACATAACTGAGCATTTATTGCAGCGCTAACAGAGGATGCTGGGGGCTCCACTCTGCCTCTGCCTTCCTCACATCCCTCTCACTCCAGTCTCCTCCAAGCCTCCTTCCTAGAGCATTCCAGATCCCCTTTTCCTCGTCCTTCTCTGAAGCTGGAGCCTGGACCAGGGTCACTCCCCTCAGGGACCTCTGTCCTCACCAGCATCTTTTGTCCTTTTTCCTGGGGCTGGGGATGTTTGGCTGTGCCAGCCCCCAGCTCTCCAGCCTTTGTGCCCACTGTCTTTGCTCCCCTCCCTTTGGGAACTCAGGGACCCAGGCATCCTGGCCTCTGGCTCCCTCCTCCCCTAGCCCCCAACTCTGGGCAAACTACAAAGCGTCCATGGCCAGCAGCTCCCCTCCATGGTACTAGCCAGGAAGGGCCCAGCCCACGGCAGGCACATTAGAGCCCGAGTCACCATCTGTCTCAGCCTCTCTGTGCTTCCTGGGACATGGAGCGGGACAGGGAGCGACGCAGGGCGCCGGGCTTGCTGACAGGCACCACAGGGGGCAGCTGCTTGGTGATCTCGGCCACGTCCTGGCGCTCCACACACTGGCCACCCAGGGCTGTCTCCAGTGCCAGCAGCTCCCGCAGCTGGGTGGGGGTGTCCTCGCGCTCCTCCTTGGCGGCACCCATCTTGGCGGGGGTGAAGATGGGCAGTGGCAGCACGCGCTGGTAGGGCAGCAGATACTCCTGCAGCCCGTGGCCTAGGAGGCCCATCCGCATCACCAACCAGGGAGAGCGCTGCACCAGTGCCCGGCACTGGCCCTGCCGGTGGTAGGTCTCATGCCGCTCGGTGTCCTCCTCATGCAGAGAGCAACTGGGGAGGAGAGGGCACGGTGGTACCGAGCTCCTGAGATGTGCTACCCTCCAGTCCTGAGCGGGGCAGAAGGCTCCCTGGGGCTTGCTGGTCCTGGGGTGCAGAGTGACTCCACTCTCCCTACTGGGACCTCTCCTAGGCCCCACTCCCCAGAAACTTCTGCAGGGCTTTGTGCTCTGATCCCCTGGGGCTCAGGAGGGGTGTTCTTGGGGAGAGGGGATTCCCAGCTGCGTGGCACTCACCCCTCCTCAGGCCGCGTAGACAGCGTCAGGTCCTTCCATTCGGCCCAGAAGGCTTCTCGCCGCTCACGGTCCTCCTCGGACACCTGGCAGATCAGCTCTGCAGTGGCCATGATCAGTGCTCACTGGCTCTCAGCTCTGCTCCTCCCAGGCCCTTTAAATAGCCCCCTCCTCCACCTCCTCCAGGGGCTATTTTCAGCCCCTCTGGCGTCAGATGCTATAAGCAGAGCCAAGGCTCACCGATGGGGGACTCTCGGCCCAGGGTGGGGGTGGGGGTCCCTGGGCTCCAGCCGCCGCCTGGGGTCAGCAGTCAGCTTCTCAAGAGATCAAGATGCAGAGGTCCTCAGAGTGACACCTCCAGGTGTGTGACACTCCTTTGACACCATCTGAGACCAGGCACATGCCCAGCCTCGTGCCACCTTGGCATCTGCTCTCTGCCCCACCCCTTCCCTCTCGCCCAGGGAGGGCAGCAGCCTGTCTGTAAACAGAGTGGGCAGCGGCAGGAATTGAGGCCCTCTCTGGGCTCTGTACCAGGCCATCGGGTCCTGCTCCCACAGCTCTCCTCTGCCTGGGACCAAGGGCAAAGCCCCCGGGATCTGCACCAAGACCTGGTCCTCAATGGCCACCACTGCACTGGCAGAAAAGGACTTGGTTAGCTCCACACCTGGGACCCCGGGCATGAGCATTTGCCAGATGCTTTCCTTTCCGGTGGCCACAAGTCAGAGAAATGGCTTCCCAGTGGCCAGTCAGGGTGGAAAGAGATGTGGGAGGCGGCCCCCGGCTCTGTCCCCAGCGACACCCCAGGGCAGGTGCAATGCAAACCCAGGGGCTCTGATGAGTGGCAGTCAGACCTGGCTCTGCCCCCAAATCAGCCATAATAAGCCTCCGTGCCCATGGGGCAACCTCTGCCCCTCTCTGAGCCCCATTTTCTGGCCACAAAGTCCTGAGCAGCTCTACTGGGCCACCTGGGAGGGGCCTGGCTCTCCAGGGGAGCAGTACAGCTGCTGGGAAAGCCAGCACCCAAGGGGGACAGCTCACGGTGCAGGAAGCTGGCACACGGGGTGCTGGGCATGGGGCGGGGGAGGATGGGTCATCGCCGAGGAGACAGACACAGCAAAGGGCGCAGGAATAGGCCATACAGGAGCTGAGATGAGACCCTGCGGGAGGTGCAGAGCACCCAGCAGCTGGGAAGGCCCACCCAGGGCAGAACCACATCCTCTTGATTACTGAAGCAAGCTCTGATTCTTGCTTTAATCTCAGGACAGCCCTCCGACATAACGAGTCTCGTCTTGACAAAGAAGGAAACAGAGGCCTAGAGAAGATCTGCCCAGGGTCACGCACCTGGCCAGACCAAGCTAGGATGCCCTGCCCATGTCCTGGCTCCAAGCTAGCTGAGCTGCCCCCCGGAAGCCTGCAGGCAGGGAGGGAGGAGTGATAGAGGGAGGAGGGAGGGAGGGCAGGGATGGCTGGGATGGCGGTGGCCCTGCACTGCTCTGGCCGTTGCCTGCGATCCCACTGTGCTGCCCCTGGCGAGTGTGCTGGGGCAGAGGAGGCAGGTGAGTGGAGCCAGAGAAACAGAGATCCCAGAGGTGCCTCAGTGACCCAGAAGCCCAGGCCCCACTCCCAGACTGGCTGTGGGATCCCAAGGACAGTCAAGGCCTGCCACGGATGCTGCCGGGCCACTCCCACCTCCCCCAAGTTCCTGGGCAGGAGACCTTCCACTGACCTTCCCTCCCAGGAGGCCTGGCTGAGGGCTGGGGCATTTTCCTCTGACCAGTCATCTGTCCAGTTGGACCAGTCAGGAAAGCAGGGGGCTCCCAGACCAGGGACCCCGCCTTGCTCTGACCTCCTGCCAGCTCCAGAAGGGTGTGAGAGGGTGTGAGAGCGGTCGGGCTCTGTCGCCCCCTCCACGGTGCTGCCCCCTTCCCGCTAGAGGCCAGGTAGGAGGCGCTGCTTTTCTTTCCGTTTTTTTTTTTTTTTTTTTAAGTTCATTTTTAATAATTGGCTCAAATTACAAAGGTCCCCAAGGAACCCTGGGGGAGGGAGAGAAACCGGGAGCGGCAGACATTCACTGCCTGCACCCACCGACCCCACCTGCCACCCATTCCCCGACAAGTGCATGGGGAAAAAGGTCCCAGACCTTTTAAATAATCCTAAAAAAGCATGACGAGAGAGCAGGCAGATGAAGGGGCTCCTGCACCTGAACGTAGGTGACCAGGCCGCCCTGACCTCCATCCTGCTCGGGGCCCTGGTGTTCTCCCACCAGGTCTGCCCCTTCCATTCCAGATCCTGCCCCGGGCCAGGCAGGGGCATCTTGCATCTAGTCCTCCTGAAGGCAAGGCCAGTCACTGCGTAAACATCAGCAGAGCAGACCCCACTGGCCTTGGTGGCAGAGCCCTGGCACCTGGGTGCCTGACTGCACAACTTGCTCACGGCCATGGCTCCCAGGCACAGCAAAGCATGGAGGACAGTGGCAGCCAGGGCCCGAGGGGCTGCACCAAGAGGAAACGTCTTCCTTCCCAGTGCTTGAGGCCAGGTCCTCCGTGGGTGCCGGGAAGCCCTGCTGGCCCCCTTTCTGGCTCTGAAGGCTGTGGTGACAGGACCCTGCCCTGCAGGGTGGTGAGGGGGCACAGTTACGCCCGGGCCCCCAGCTCTCCGACGCGCTGCCGCAGGTGAAAGGCAAATTCAAACATGGTGGCCGCGAGGCTCTGATGGATGAGGTACCGGGGCAGGCGGCCCTGCGGGAAGGTGGGAAGAAGTTTCGGGAAGGCCTGCCCTCAGCCAGCAGGAGTGGGGGGAGGGGGCTCCCCTGGGTCAGAGCTGCAGGTGCAGGTGCAGCTCTGGAAGGCAGCCTAACCACCCACCCCCCGCCTCCCCCGGCAGGAAGAACACACTGTGCCGGCTCCTGGCTCCGGCCACACAAACACACCCAGGAGGGGCCGGCTTGGCAGCCAGCCACCGCTCTGTGGGGCCCAGAGAAGTGAGGGCATGTACAGGCCCTCCAGCAACCTGGGAGAACATCTTGACCTGGTCCCCAATTTGAGCATAAGAGAGGAGACAGAGTAGGTGAGGTCCTGAGTGTGACAGGTGACCACCCCCAAGATCCCCCAGCAGAGTCCCAGCACCCCCACCTTGAGATCTGTATTAAGGATCCAGATGAAGGTGCAGACTCGGGGGTTACTGGCTGACTTGAGCACGATGAAGCCCCCAGGACCGTTCTCTCCCCTATGAGAAAAGCACAATTAGGGGGGCACGTTGGCGCCAGGAAAGGCCTCCGACCTCACCCCACACCCCATTCCTGGCCCATCATGGGCTGGGGTGAAGGATGGAAGGGAGCTACTGGTCTAGCTAGCCACTGCCACTCTGCCTGAGTAGGGCCCAGAACAGGTATCCCGGAGGCCACAGGATACAGTCCTCCACCTGCACCTTATGAGGCCCAGCTCCCCCTTCTATAGCCTGCGGATGTCTGCGCACCCCTGGTGGCAGCCGTCACCCTCTCTGTGCAGGTCCTCTAGGGAAGGGAGGGGTGGGCCTTGCGTGCATTTGCTCGCATTTCTCAAATCAGCTCGCAGTACAGTGCTGGGGGGATCCCGGAGGGGGCACCTTCCCAGGAGGAGGGCAGGGCACAACCTGTCCCTGGGCCGTTCCCCCACAGCCCCACTGAGCACACTCAAGCCCACTCCGCAGAAAGAGGCCCGCTGGTCACCCGTGGGTCTGGTGTGTCAAATCTCATATTCATTGCCCAGTGCTCTCTGTGGAACCCCAAGAAGGACGGGGAGAGTGGGAAATCGGGAAGAAGGTTGGCTGCAGCACTGGGGTCTAGGGTGACAGCCTGAGACCTGGAGGATGCCCCAAGACGTGGGACAGGAAGACTGAAATGTCTCTTCCTCCGTGGGGACTTCTGAGCAGTCGGGGTGGGTGGGTGGGTGGGGGGGCAGGGCAGCGGCAGGGAGGTAAAGCTCCAGAAAACCGAGCCTTCTGCTCAGATCGCCTGGACCAGCGCCACCTCGTGGCTCCCAGCCCCCTTTTCTGGACTGCTCCCTGGCCTTGGGCCGTCCCCGGAGCTGCCCTGGAAGGCTGTGTGCTTCCAGCCCTTAATCCCCCAGTCTCCAGGAGGCAGAGCAGATTAGCCGGGCCTAGGGGCTGGGAGGGGCAGAGCCCAGCAGGACAGGGGGCTGGAAGGCGGCCTTGGCAGGACAAAGTGCCCAGAGGTCCACATGGTCCCCTACCCTGCCCTCAAAGCCACCAGGGGACGGGCCAGCCGGGATGGCTCACCTGACATATTTGTGTGTAGGGGGCCTGGTGCAGTGGGTGGTGGCGATGCCCGAGGACAGGTAGCGGTCTCTGCGTCGCTCAATGCGCCGCACGTTCACGAAGTCCCTGGGGGCGGGAGGGTTAGATGGGCAGGGAGCCAGGCCCAGGATGCAAGGGCAGGAGTCCTGCCTGAGAGGAGGGGCTTGGTGGAGCTCACCTGGGGGAGACCACCCCGCCCGCGGCCCCCGAAGAGACATCGTAGGAGATGAGAGTGTTGTCCTCTACTCGCTGCAGGATCTAAAGGCCATCAGAGGAGATGTGAGGTACAGCCCAGCCCAGGAACACCCCAAGCACAGGGTCTCAGAACCTCAGGGAACCCCCAGACCAGCCTCTTCTCTGCCCAGGTCCCTTTACTAACAGCCACTCCCAGGTCCTGGGCTGAGCTCTGTCTGTGCACTCCCTTTCCAGAAGGTGCCATTACCATCATCCCATTTTATAGACAGGGAAGCTGAGGCACAGGACAGTTTGAGGACATGGTCATGCTGGGGGATGACTGTACCTGCCCTGCCGTGTCGCTCTGCCCTGAGGGGTGGCCAGGCTGGGCCCAGTTGGCTCACCTGGCAGGCGGTCACGGTCTTGTTCCACAGCACCATCCTCTCGGGCTGGAGGATCACCTCCTGGTACACCAGCTCGGCAGGGCAGGGCAGGAAGGTCTGGGACAGGGTGGGCAGAGAGCTGAGTGGGGCCAGATGTGCTTAGGCACAGCAGCCCTTCCCTCTTGGTGGGGAGAAACCTGCCAGAAGGCCCCTCAGCCCCCTGCTGAAACCTCAGACAGACCAGGAGCCTCCAGGACCCCTGCTTCTCTCCCTCACCTTCAGGATGAAGGTCTTGCCGTGAAAGGGAATTTCGATGGTGTACACAGTGTCCCCGTACTCCTACGGTAGAGACAGAAGGGGGACAGGGAGGTGGGCGGAGGGCAGGTAGAGTGGGCCAGTGGTGAAGGGATGGGCGCCCCAACAGGGCAGCTTTGTAACAGCTCAGGGTGGAAAACTCCAGGAGTTCAGCGATATTCCGGCAGCCGGTAAAAAAACAGTGGTTCTGACAAACATCCAGCAACAAGGAGAGAAAGGCTTTTGCTGTCACATTCAAGGACAGAAGCACAGCTGCAGTTACAACTGCGATGACCCATGTCTCCAGGCCATCCTGGGCCGCCAGAGGGAATGGCCACACACAGGGACAGGGACGTGTCCCCATTCTCTAAGCTCACAGCCATCTCTTTAGAGAATATGGTTCTGCTCATGAAACAAGACACCCAGACCACGGCCAAAGCATGGCTTCCCCCTGAGCGCAGAGAGCAGTAGGGGGCCACGGATGGGTGCGGGCAGGGCAGCAGTCAGAGGAGGGCGCAGTGGAAACATCCAGTCCAGCCCCACCTCCTGCTAAGCAGCGACCCAGGGGGCTCAGCCCCCTCTCCTGGCACAGGAATAGGGTTCCAACCTGGGCCATCCCTGGGCTTCTTGGGCCTCAGAAAAGCAAGCAAAAACTCTCAACATCACATGGGCAGGTCAGATGGGAGAGAGTTTCCTTACATTGTTCTTCTCAAACTTCCAGTTCTCCTCCTGAGCCAAGATCTGGTCCACCACCGCCATGGCCTCCTTCCCCTGATGGATGTACTCCCGTTCCTGGCCCAGGAGAAGAGGCAGGAAGGAATCACCCTGGGGCTCGCCCACCACCTGCTTTGTGGCCAGTTCCTTCTCCACATACTCCATACCTACAGAGTCTGGGTTTGTCTCTCGGGCCCCATGGGGGCCCCAGGTGCTATGGCTGAACCGCTCCCCTCTGGGCCCCAGGTGTGAGCCGGCCCAGCAGACCTGACTGACGGTGAGGCAGACACTCAGGGGTACACTGATTGGCACTCGGGCTGCCTGAGGTCCACCCTCTTTGGGGAAGCCCCTTCCCACTTCGGCTTGAGCCCAGCACTGGCACCTTCTCCAGGGGGGGTTGCCCACTCCAAAGATCGGGTGGGAGCAGGGAGCCAAATACCTGGGCAGAGAAGCTTCTTTTCCCAATGTCTTCATCGGATTCATTGTCAGACCCTTCGGAAAATAAGCACAGATGACAACAGGAAGGAGTGGGAACAGACTGAGGAGGTGGTGGGGTACAAGACTGCGGGGGGACAGATAGGGAGAGGGGTGCTCGCCTTCCCCAAGGACCTGAGAGAAGGAACAGAATGAAGAGACCCAGCCAACCCGCTCCTGATGAATGCTCTCGCTGAAGGAGTTTCTCACCCACCGGCCCTCACCTGCAAAGGATTCTGGGGGTGAATAGAACTGGCCCTCGGACAGAGCACCAGGGAAGAGCAGGGGTCCACGGGCGACAGCAGCCTGGGCAGCAAGATACCCTGGGGGAGCAGACACAGGCAGCCATTGTTCCAGAACAAGGACAGCCATGCCTTAGCAGCCTGGGGTCCCCCCATTCCAAGCTCACCCTCAGGCTCTGTCCGGGAGGCTGTTCAGAATTGCCAAGATAGCTCCGAACTGGCTCTCATGCCCGAAACTCTCCACTCTTGGGGCTGCAATGACCCTCCCTGCACCCCTTCCCCAGGACTCACATCGTTCCTCCTCGGCCTCCTGTGGCAGGACTTTGAAGTCAAGGAACCAGGTCTCCAGCCAGGCAAGGACAAAGGAGACGATAGGGAGCAGGTAGCCAAATGCCCCTTTGCTGAGCAGCTGTGGAGGGAGGGGGCTGAGCTCCACAGCAGAGGGTCACCCGAATGCAGAGTCTTCTCTTGGGGCTACCAACTGTGGCACACACCCCACTCCTGGGCCCGGCTGTTTGGGGACCCCGTGTGGCACGTGCCTCTGAGGTGGCTTAATGAATTCTGCGGCAGGATAAACTGAGGATAGGCTGGCAGAGGAACTTTTTGTTCTTGGGGTTGCAGAGGGACAGGTGGAGGAAGCCAGTGAAGATGCTCCCTTGGAAATATCAAGGACAGGATTCCCCCTCACCCCAACCTGACAACAGGGACAGATGCCCCAAATCGGAGAATGGGTCCCCTCTTGGGAGAAGCCCATCCCTCCCTCTGGTGAGAGGCCCACCAGACCAGCCTGACCGTGAGCCACTGACCTCGGAGAGGATGACCTTGACGATGAGGAACGCGCTGGACACCAGCGTCGTGACCTGCCCAGGGGAGGGAAGGAGGGAGAGAGGGAAAGCGAGCTGGGGAGTGAGTCCTCTGCCACGCTGCCCCTCGCACCAGCCCCGCCAGGGCCCACACGCTGCCAGGAGAGGGCCATCTTACCGCAATCACCCACCAGTGCCGAAGCCGCAGCACCGCGTAGCCCAGGAGCAGTCCCGAGAAGCGGAAGAATGCCAAGACCTGGTGGGGAGGCGGGCAGGGGACACACAAGCCATCATGGGCTAGCCAATGCCCCCTGCTCCTGCTGAAGGTTGACTTCCCCGTCCGTCCCGCTCCCCCAGCTTCCCTCTACATGGGGTGTGATGCCTCAGGAGAGATCGACTGAGTCAGTGTTTCTTGCGGGATGACTCGGATGTGACCTTCTTGGACAGGGGTCTACTCTTCTCCCTCACCCTTGAGGCTCTCTGAAGGGAGGGCCTTATTTAGGAAGAGCTCCCTGAGGGTGGGAGCCAAGTGTCCCCGATCAGACTAGGATGTGTGCTGCAGGAACAAGAGAATCCAGCCAGAGGCACATCCCTGCACCTCCGCTGCCCCCGAAGGCCCCCTCCCTAAGTCCACTCACAAAGATGTCAAAGAAGGACGTTTTAAAGTTGTAGTGGATGATCTCCTGCTCCAGGTTCTTCCGGATGCCTGTGTTGGTCTGAAAGAGGAAGATACGAGCAGCTCTGTAGGCAGAACCAAGTCCCCAGGGGTGCCTCACCTCTGGGAACAGCGAGCAAGCAGGCGGAGTGATAAGCCACTGCCCAAGGAGGGCCCCGAAGCACCAAGGGAGGACCTGAGACCCCAGCACTAATCTCGTTCCTCCAAGCACCGGGGCAACCCGGACGGCCAGGGCCTGGCTCCAGCATGGACACCTGTGGGCACGCTGCCCAGGGAGGAGGAGGCATGGGGGGCCTCGGGGCTGTGCAGGGGAGGCAACAGTCCCCGTGCAGGCAGGTAGGGCTGGCTGACTGGGTGCTGGGAGCCTGCCTCTCACATAATCTCATCTCCCCCTCTCCACTATGGTGCTTCATCTTCCCAGCCAACTGTCCATCTGGGGTGATGGGGACCAGGGGTGGGCAGTGGTGTCAGACAGAGCCCCAGGTGGCAAATCAATTGATTAGGTTTGTGCTTAATGGGCAAAATCCATCAGGCTGCTAGAAGGAACGGCTAGCAATAGAGAGCGAGCAGACTCGTCCCTGCCCCAGCCACCCATATATTTTCGATGGGACTCGACACCTTGGCTGGGGAGGGAGAGGATCTGGACAGATACTGAGAGCCAGGCTGCAGCCTGATTTCTCAGGAGGGATGGGGCGGCAGGCCTCGGCTTCCGCCAGCCCCCTGCAGAAGGGAGGAAACAGGAGGACTCTGGGAAATGGAGCCCAGGAGCCTGCAAAGTGAGGACCCTTCATGACCACCTAGACGAGAGCTTCTAATCTCCTAGCAGGTGACCCAAACTGAGGTGTGCAGGGGGTGCTTACTGACATCTAGATGTTCAGAACCCTGAGTCTGAATCCCAGAGCGAGCTGAGCGTCTGGAATCTTTGTGAAGCTCCCAGGTGACTGCAGTGCTTAGAGCAGAAGCCAGTAGCCCAGGCAGCCCCCTCGCTGACACATGAACACCTCTGAACATCCCCACTGTGCATCTTTAAAGATTTTTTTTTTTTTTTTTTTGACGAACAGAGATCACAAGTAGGCAGAGGCAGGCAGAGAGAGAGAGGAAAGCAGGCTCCCCGCCGAGCAGAGAGCCCGATGCGGGGCTCGATCCCAGGACCCTGGGATCATGACCTGAGCCCAAGGCAGAGGCTTTAACCCACTGAGCCACCCAGGCGCCCCGCCCACTGTGCATCTTGACCTCAAGACTCCCCTGAGTCCCGTGGAGTCTCACATGCCACCCCCCACACTGACATCCTCCCACCCCAGCCTGGCCCTCCTCTTGGGCTCCACAGCTCCTCCGAGCCCTAAGAGCTGCAGCCCCTCAGAGGTCTCCCCCTGCCTGGGCACGTGCAGGTGCTGATGGCAATGGTATCCTGACTCAGGGGAGCCAAGCCCTGACCCCTGCCAGTCTCTGGCTGTAAGACCCTTCTGGAGCCCTTGTAGCCACTGGGCAACGCCCGGCCTGTTCAAGAACTAAAAACATATATGCTTCAAAACATGAAAATAAAGCCACAAAACCAAAAATTAATCACCTTTTAATTGAATGTCTATCAAGTGAAACATGATGGCTAACTCGACGAACGGCTAAGCCCAGCATTCTGAAGTTTTCATTACATCTGAAAACAATTTGGAGATCGGACTTCTCGGTTTGCAAGAATTCCCAAGTACGCACGAGGACTGCTGAGCAATTCTACCCAGTACCCAGTACATTCAGATAATTTCAAAAGGAAAATTATAAAAATTTTTTCAGCTGTCTGCTGGCAAGAAAATATATACTGAATGAGAGCTGTGGGTAACTTTTAGTGCTTGCTTTGATGCTGGCTGGGACCTTCAAAAGGAAGAATGCCTCCCGGGGCGCTGGGGAGGTGCAGTCCGTCAAGCATCTGACTCTTGGTTTCGGCTGGGGTCGTGCTCTCAGGGTTGTGGGATGGAGCCCCACGCTGGGCTCCACATGCAGGGTGGAGTCAGCTTGAGATTCTCTCTGCCCCTCCCCCAGGTCTCTGTGTGTGTCTCTCTCCAATAAATAAATAAATAAATAAATAAATAAATCTTTAAAAAAAAAAAAAATGTTAAAAATGAAGAATGCCTAAGACATCAGAAGCTCCTCAAATGGCCCTGGATCTTATGGGGCCGTAGCTTTCTCACTGGTAAAGAGGGTCCCTAGGGTCCCCCATGGCTCAATCTTGTTGAAGGTGCCAGTTCATCTATGTGCTCAAAGGACAATCACCCCCAGAGCCCTCTCCCTGAACACTTGTCACACCTCAAACTTGTCCTTTTCACCCTTAAACCAGCCCCTCCTCGAACTCCTCACTTCCATCAACAAACTCGTCGTTTTCCTGTCATCAGAGCTGGAGACCTGGAGGAAGGCGCTCTGACCCGCTCCGCAGAAGGAAAACAAGGGAAGGCTCAGAGAAGCCGAGTCCCTCACTGACATGCCGCAGTGAATACAGAGGAGACACTGAGACCCACGGAGCCTGGGAGCTTTGTTCTCACAGCTCCTGCCTCTGTGGTGGGGTCCTGCTCGGGGCCGTCAGCGCCTGGAGGTCAGGTGCCATGGCCCACTAGCCCAGCACCACACGCCAAGGAGGAGGGTGGGGACTCAGCACAGAGAGGCGGCCCCACCTCCAGGCTGCTGAGCCCAAACTGGGGGGCACTGGAGTTGTGTCCAAAATGGGGAGGGGGAGCTAGGAACCACCAGGAACTGGGAGTTTTTACTGGCTGGCCCTGCATCATGCCCTCTGCGTTTAGCACAGCGCCTCGGATGCAGCAAGGCTTTGAAAACTGCTGAGCGAGTGGATGGATGAAGGAATGACTGAATGGAGCCAGAGAGCAACAGAAGCCAGAAAGAAGACAAAAGTTTCAACCGTACCAGCACCGTCCACTGGGATCTCTCCGCCCTCCTCACGAGTGTCCACTAGAGGGCAGTTTGGCGCAGAGGTCAAGGGTGTGAACCCTGCAGCCTGAGGGTCCGGGTTCAAACTCTGCCCTTCTTCACCTACTTGCTAAGGGACCTTCGACAATGACTCTCCAGCCCTCGGAGCTCCCCTTTCTTTGGAAGATGAGAACGGATGTTCCAATCTTCCCACTCTTCATTTTACCGAGAAATCTAACCCCCGCCAGAGACCATCCTCTGGTAGCTGTAGTGGCAGCTACAGCTGGAGGAAGGCCCAGGTGACACCCCCACCCCCAGTGCAGTCTGGGGTCCACTCACGGTCCACTCACGTTCAGCTCGATGATCCAGAGCAGGGAGATGAAGAGCAGGTCGAAGGTGACAAAGAGACAGAAGGTGCGGCGGACATCAGAGATGGTGCGGCGCTTCTCCGGAGGGGGCGGGAAGAAGTGCGAGGACAGGGCCTGGCTGTGGGACAGCGATGAGCCGAGGGAGGCCACGGCGGGCAGGCTGCGCTCCAAGTCGCGGGCCAGCTCCCCAGCCAGTTTGTTCATCCTGATGGGCCCCCACCTCACGGGGGGTAAGGCGGGGCCTCAGCCGCAAGGCTGCAGGGGGGGCGGGTGGCTGGGTTAGGCAGCCTGGTGAGGGCCTGGAGGTCCTGTTAGTTAACCTCCTTCCCTCTGCGCACCCCCCCCACCAACGCCCTTTGCTCCCAAACGCATCTGCCCCCCTCACATCCCAACCCCAGGGGGGCCCAGGGCCCTCTAAGCCCAAATTCTCCCCAGCAGCCCCACTTCTGAGCTGGAGGGGGTTGAGCGCCCCTCTCGCTCTCATTCCTCCTCACCAACTCCTGCCCCGCAAAGCCCAGCAACCCACAGTTCACCCTTGGAGGGCTCTGGGGTCCTCCCCGCGGCTTTAGGGTACAGCCTGCTCCTGCCAGGCCCGCTGGAGGTTCAGCCTCTGGTCCTGTCAACAGCCCCTCGGGCCCGCCCCCCCCCCCCCCCCCCAGGAGAAGAGGGCCCCAAGCTCTGTTCTTTGTTTGCCAAGCACAAAGCCACATTCCCTCCCAGCAGCCAGCCCTACCCTCCCACCCCCTAATCCATGGCAACTGGGAGGGACTTCCTAGAGCAGCGTCTCTGAGTGCTGTGTGCCGGGACAGCCACAGCCGTATGAAGGAAGGACATCTTGGTCCCTTCTCTCCAGCGTCAGGCCCACTACTATCCTCTCCCCTGGTGTGACAACCAGCCCTCGGGGTGAGTCGGCCTCTCTCACCCTGCCACAACTGCGAAAAAAGAGTTGTCGCAACAGGCAGAGGAAGGTCTGCCAAACACTGATCACAGCCCGCCTTCCAGAGCCCTCCAGCCCAGGCCCTGCCCTGGTGGCCCCACCCGCTCTTCCAGAAGCTCCTCTTACAGGGCAGATAGGACTCTGGACCACCCCACCGCCCATCCCACGGCCACCCTGGCCTTCTTTTCGGTCCCTCAGTGTGGCCGCCAGGTCCTGCCCCGGGACCTTGTACCTAGCTCTCCCCTCCCCAATCCTTCCAACAAGCAGCTCTAAAGTCCTCTCCTTTGGGCGCCTGGGGGGCTTGGTCATTGGGCGTCTGCTTTCGGCTCAGGTCATTGATCCGGGGGTCATGGAATCAAGCCGCGCATTGGGCTCCTTGCTTGGCAGGAATCCTGCCTCTCCCTCTCCCACGCCCTGTTGGTGTTCCCTCTCTCCCTGTCTGTGTCAAATAAATAAAATTCTTAAAAAAAATAAAAAGTCCTCTCCTCCTCAGAACTGCCCCATACCCACCCCCCAGGGACAGCAGTCTTGCTCTATGACAGGGACCCTGAGCCTGTCACGATCTGCCAGCGTCTTAGTCCTTGTTCTGCCAACTCTCCGGGTGCAGGGCTTCCCCCGGCCGAGTCACTGCCGTCTCCCAGCACCTAGCACAGGGCCTGGCACCCAGGAAGGCTGCACGACTGCCTGCTGGCGGCTACTGCAGCGGGTGTCCTGGTCCTCAGCTCCGTGCCATGCTGCCGCGACATGGGTCGAACCTCAACAGAGAACCAGCCACGGCCCGAGGCGAGGCCCGAGCCCCACTGCCCACAGAACCCTGTGCCCACAGTTGTGCTTCAGGCCCATGCAGGCCAGGACGGGGCCTTCTAGTTCACAGAGCAGGCAGCCAAGACTGAAGGGGCAACGGCCCGAACTACCCCTTGCCTGTGCGACCACGGGCCGAAACTCTTACGAACACTAGGGCAGGGACCTGGAGGACTCCCTGCCGGCCGCGTGGTCCCCAGACCCAAGGTCTCTGCTCCACTCATGTGCTGGCAAAGAGCCCGCAGCGGCCCTGTCCCCGGGGCTTAGCCCAGAGCCAGAGGAAGCAGGCTCAGTGTGGTGGTGCCCAGGCTTCTGGGGCTCGGTCAGAGTCTCCCTGAATCTTCTCTCATGCCAGAGAGCCAGGCTTGGGGGCTAGTGGGAGGAGAACCCTGGATGTTGGTCTCTGGGTCCTGACAAGGCAAGACCTAACCAGTGCCCCCCCCGCCCCGATCTGCTATCCCCTCATACCTTTGTCATGTCTACTACCTTCTGGGGCCCCTCAATCTATCAGGTCCCGAGCAAGCTCCCCGTCTGTGACTGGCAGGGGATTCTGAGCAAGCCAGTGTGTCCACCCCTCTGCCTCCATGCAAGCCCCAGTGGACAGGAGTGGGCTGTTCTCAGCAGAGGCAGCCGCACAAGGCCACCCCCCAACAGCACACTCTTGGGGTTGCCATGCCCGGCTCATGTGGAGGGCACTGAAGGAAAGCTGGGCCCAGCTCTGGAAGGAGGCAGTCAGAGAGGAGATGTGACAGGCTGCCGGCAATGTGACCCCCACAACATCCGTCAGCTGGACCTGGTGGCAGACAGAACGCACAGTGCATCGCTCACTGTGACAGGGCTATGGCTCCAGGGTGGGTGACATTTCCGTTTCTTTAATGGCCCTCTTGTCTGCTGCCAGACCTGTTTCCATTTCTCTTCCTCCTTCCTGTCTCTCTCCCAAACCGCCTTTCTATCTTTGTGTCTCTGTATCCCGCTCCTGTGACCATCTTTATGGGTCTTCCTCCCCAAGTCTCCCCCATCTGTGAGTCTGTCTGCACCGCCATCAGCTCGGTCTCACGCTCCCTTCCTCCTCGTGTGTGTGCGCGCGCACGCCTTCCTCCGTGTGTGCGCACGCGCGAGTGTGTGTGTGTGTGTGTGTCAGCGTCCCTATCCACTCCTCTCCCTCTTCTCGATCTCACTGCAGGGTGCTGTGGCTTCTCTCCTGCCAGGCTGCTCCCAAGTCTGTCTGGCATTGTCCCCAGCTTCCTTCCTCCCTCCCTCCCTGGGGACAGGACCCGGGTGGCAGCAGATTGGTGTGAGACCACCCCCCCTCCTCTGGGAGCAGCAGCGGCACTGACACTCACACATGCAGACGTCCTCGGTGAAGCGAGAGACGCAGATGAGGGCTGAGAGCAAAGGTGCTGGGGGAATCCGGGAGAGTTCCAGACGCAGGGGTGCGTGGAAGCCAGGCAGGGCTGGGGACAGCTGGCCAAGAGAAAGGGGGTATGGGGGGGTGGTTCTACATCACCCTCCACCGTGAAAGCTGCTCAGAAACCAAAGAACACATACAGTAGAAGGAGTACTGGTCAGGGATGAAGACCTGAGCGCCAGTCCTGGGGAAGCCACTAACCCTGAGTAACCCGGCAAGTCCTCACCAAGGCCCTGCTTCTTCTTCTTTTTTTTTTTCTTTTAAGATTTTTATTTATTTGACAGACAGATCACAAGTAGGCAGAGAAGCAGGCAGAGAGAGAGGAAGGGAAGCAGGCTCCCTGCTGAGCAGAGAGCCTGATGCGAGGCTTGATCCCAGGACCCTGGGATCATGACCCGAGCTGAAGGCAGAGGCTTTAACCACTGAGCCACCCAGGTGCCCCAAGGCCCTGCTTCTTTATCTGAGGGGAGAAGTGCTTTTTCAAACCCTTTTCTTCAAGCAAGAGAAACTTAGAGAACGAGAGAGAAAGAGAGAAAGAAAGAGAAAAAGAAAAGAAGAAAAAGGGAAAGGAAAAGAAAAAGGAAGAAGGAAAAGAAAACCTTACTTAGAATCTAAAATAGAAAAAAGATAAAAATGGGACTGCTCTGGGTCTTGCCACAGAAGGTGGCCACAGACAGTCCCCCTGGGCAGACATTCCTCAAACCCCAGGGTTACCCCAGGGGCACTTCCTTAGGCCCAGTTTGAAAACTGCCCACTCAGATGACTTCAAAAGCTCTCTGGGCTTCATCAAGCCACCTGCCAGTCTAAGAGGCGGAAATCATCTCGGCCTGGAACTCCCCTGAATGGTCCCCAAAGTACTTGTGCTCTGGTCCCCTGGCCCTGGGAGTGGAAGGTGGCAGCTGGCCTCCGCCCCACCGTGCCCAGCGTCCTGCTGAGAGGGAGGCAGGAATGAGTGCTGTGGGCGGGAGACAGCAGGGCTGCCACCAGGGACCCCGGAAGCAGCTCCCCCTGCTCCGCCCAAGCCCCTGACCAGGCATCAGGCGCAGAACAGGACGCGTGGGGTAAAGGAGTCCGCCCTGGGGTTAGCTGTAGACCTGACATTCACAGGGCCTGTGTTTTAGGAGAAGCTTAGCTACACTGGCTTGGGGAAGGGGATGAGGAAATTGGAGGTTTTATCATCCCAGCTTGCAAGGGAAAGAGGGGTGAGGAGGAGGAGGCAATCCACCCCAGATTACTCCAGTTCTTTCAGTTCCTGAGGCAAAGAAGAGGGGCAGGCACGGGCCCCCAGGGCCTGCCAGGCCTTCTCTTACCCCAGGAAATGCCACTGTTGGCCAGACTGCAAGAGGGGCTTTCGGGTAGGGTCCCAGACTCAGGCCAGACAATCGTAGGCAGCTGACACTGTTGAAAGAGAACTGGACTCCGAGGTTAGGGTTCAAGTCTCAGTCTGCCCTTATGAGCTGGGCACTCTGGAGCAAACACAACCATTATGAGACTCAGTTTCCTCCGATACATTAAATAAAGGCAACACTGATATAGTTAATGCCTTTGAATCATGCCCTTAAAAATGGTTAAAACGCGGGGCACTTGGGTGGCTCAGTGTGTTAAGGGTCTGCCTTCAGCTCAGGTCATGATCCCAGGATCCTGGGATCAAGTCGCACATCAGGCCCCCTACTCAGCGGGGAGCCTGCTTCTCCCTCGGCCTGCTGCTCATCCCCCCTTGCTTGTGCTCTCTCACTCACTCTCTCAAATAAATAAAATCTTTAAAAAAAAGAAAGAAAAGAAAAAAGAATGGCCCAAGTCATTCCAGCTCCAGGCACAGGTGAATTCCCAGGGTGCAGGCGGTGGCAGGAAGCGGGGGCTGTCCTGGCTCCCCGCACAGGCTCTAAGGGGCAGTGCCAGGGCCGACCGCCAACACTACAGCTTCCCACTGGGGCCCCGGACCTGCTGCAGGCACCCCTCGTTTCCCATTTCCACAGCTCTTAGAGGACAAGGGCACAGATGGGGTCCTTGACAGCTCTCAGTCACAGCCCAGACCAGAAGCTCCAGCCACCTCTGCCGCTCAACACCCGGAAGGCCTGCAGCTCCCAGCGGGGGTTCCCAGGCCGAGGCAAGTCTACAATTTAACAGTGCCACGTACTCACTGTACCAGCCTCAGAGGCTATACAGGACACTGGGGACACCTGTCTTGACCCCGCTATCTGGGGCATCAAAGGACACAGCGATGCATGTGAAGTGCCTGGAACAGTGCCTGGAACCACAGAGTAAAGGCTCAGCAGACGTTAGCCCCTCATGCCACAGTCCCCTCCGAGGCCCCCTGCCCTTTAACACGCCCTGACCTCCAACAGAGAACCAGCCAAACTGTCCCAGGTCCAGCTAGAGCTTCCTCTGCAAAGCTAAGCTACCCTGGTCTCCGGGTACAGGAACCAAGCCTCATTAGTAGCCAGAAATGACCCACACCTCTGAGACGTGTGGCTTCTCCAAACCTTCTCTTGAGGCCGACGGGACAGTGGACTCAACATCTCCCTCAACATCTCCCTCACTCCGTACTCCTCAGCAAATGGGAGCACTAGCCTCACACTGGCCATGGAGGCTTCCCAGTGGGGTCCCTATCTCTGTACAAACCAGGAGGAATCAGTGAAGCTGAGAAAGAACTGAGAAAGAACCGAGAAAGGCCAAGCCCGGAGAAGTTTCAAACCCTGGATTCCTGCTTTACTACAGCTGAGCCTCTCTGTGCCTCAGTTCTCTCTTCTGTAAAGTGAGGATAACAGTGGCACCTGTTTTGTACAGGTGCTGTAAGGATTAAACAGCTTATTAAATGCACTGGCCTAGAACAGTCCCTGACACAGAGTGATCACCGCCTAAGGATCAGCCAGGATGACACCCCTGTCTCTTCTTTAGAGGAAGACACAGTCTTGAGATCTGACTGCCTCAGTTGGATAGCTTCAGGCCAGGACTGGGGCTGTTCTGGGTCAAGTCACCCCTATAAGGCCCAGGTGAGTGGAGACTCCACAAACTGGCAGGAGGCCAAGACTCTGAGAGATGGTGGCTGCTGCCTGTGTCCTGCCACTGGTCAGTCACCAGTCAGGGAGCTGGTTCAGGGAGGGCAGGACAGCAGATCAAACAGGACTACAGGGCAGCTGGGTGACTCAGTCTGTTGAGCATCTGCCTTCCACACAGGTGGTGATCCCAGGGTTCTAGGACCGAGTCCCGCCTCGGGCTCCCTACTCAGTGTGGAGTCTGCTTCTCCCTCACCATCTGCCTGTCACCCCCACCCCGGCTTGTACTCTCTCTGTCAAATAAATAAAAATCTTTAAAAACGAAAACAAAACACAGGACTACAGGCCATCCTGAGGAGCTAGCACAGAAGAAACAAATGCGGCCTAGCAGTGGCCTGCACTGACCCCCTGCAGACACCTCTCCTTTACTCCTCACACCCCACCAGAAGCTGTGGAGTGAGGGTGGGCTGGAGGAGACAGAAGGTTGGAGAGGACTGCCCACAGTCCCCCGGGGCAGGATGGGGCAGAGCTGGCCCACCTCTGCTGGCCCCGTAGGCCCTACGGCCACCCGCCAAGAGCCTGTGGAGAGCCCAGCACCCTCCCCTCCACATCCAAACCATCAGCAAATCTTACTGGCTCTTCCTTCAAAATCTGGCCAGTGTATGTGCCCGCTGTCACCCTGTCCAAACCATCACCTCTTACCTGCTACACCTTCCTGGCTACCTTCTTGTCTACATCCCAAGTCTCGTCTCAACACAGCAGCCAGAGGGATCCTGGTAAAAGTCAGACCACACCTCCCAATGCTCCAAACCTCCAATGGCTTCCAGCTCACCCTGAGTAAAGGCCAAAGTCTCCATCCTGGCCTACAAGCCTGCTCTTCCCCAGCCTCTTCCCCTGGAACCCTCTGATCCAGCTATACTGGTCCTTCTCTGTTCCTTGGACATAACTAGCATGGCCATGCTCCCACCCCAGGACCCTTGCACCTGCTGTCCTGTCTGTCTGAAGTTCTCCCCCAGGTCTCTGCAGTACTCCCTCCATTCTGGTCTCTGTACATGTCCCTTTGGAGAAGCCTTCCCTGAACTCCCTATTTAGCTCCCACCCTTCATCCCCTTCCCTGCTTTATTCTTCATAGAGCTTACCACCCCAGACGTATTATATGTTTACAGGTCTGCGTTTACTACCTGTCTTCTTCTGGAATGCAAACTTCACACAAGCAGGAACTCCTCCTGCTTTGCTCCGTGCTGTGTGCCCAGCACCCAGAGAGGTACCAGGCTCTGGAAGATACTCAGGCAAAGTGTCAAGCAACTAGCCTGAGCACGGGTGTGCATGTACACAGCCCTGCCCAGGCCTGAAGGAGGAGCCCTCCCAGGCCAGACTGTCTCTCCAGGAGCTGGACTCCGCCCTCTGCTGGTGTCTCTCCTCAGGTAGAGTCCAGGCACCAGCAGGCCAGGGGAACTGGTTTCCTCTGCAACCTGAGGCATGGTGGATGCCCTCCTCCCTTTTCCTGGGCACCAATTTGCAGAGAGAAGATGACATAAGCTAAGTTCCTTGGATAGCGAAGGTCCAGAAGAAAGAAGGACATGCTCCCTGGGAGAGATCCCAGCGCTCCTCTCCGGCTGTGGGGGCCGAGGCTCCTCCCCTTTCCAATACTCTCCTGACCACTGGCTGCTTCCAGAACACACCGTGGCTGGCAGTCTCCCTTCTGAGCCTCCACTGCCCTCCACTTTCACATTCTATAATGACCTCCTTCCCCTGGGAGAGAACTCCAGTTCTTCAGAGACCAGTTCAAACCCCACTTCCTGGGCAAAGCTCTCCCTCACCATCCAAGGCTCCTCCGACCCCAGCTCTCAGGACTCTGGCTCAGCACTACTCTAGACTTGAGGTTCAAAGTCAAAGTCATCTTTCCTTGAACACTTTAGGCCTGAGTCACAGTGCTTGGCCATGGCACCTGTTCAGGAAGTTAACTGGTCTGTGGGTCTGTAATGTCCAGCCTGGAACAGGGGAAAGGGCACGGGTTTGCGGACTGGGCATCAGACCTGGAGTCAAAAGTTGAAGACCGACCATTCATGACTAGACTGTGAGCCCTTGACTAAATCACTGAGTCTCTCTGAACCTCAGTCTCCTTACCTATAAAATGGGGATGGTATAGTGACCACTTCACAGAGCTACTGAAAGGATTAGGAATAACCCACACAGAATGTCTGTGCTTAAGTAACAGCAGCTATGACTACTGTGAGGGGCTACGGATCTGGTCTTAGGGGCAGGGCCTGGGCCAGGCACGTGCAGCATAGACTCTGCCCAAACAGGGCCCCATATGTACTGCCGGATGCAGAGATGGGCCCTGGCCTCAGAGAGCTGACCCCAGACAGCAACAGCAGGCTCTATTATACTTCCGGGCTCAGTGGCCCGTGCCATCAGCCACGGCACAGCTGGCTTATTGGCCCCTACCCTGTCTCACTCACAGAGAATTTGGGGAAGTTCCTAGAGGCGGACTTTAAGAAGAGGACACAAACCAGGCTCCATTTCTCCTTTCCCTCTGGAGAAGTGGAAGGGGAAGAGTCAAGCCAAAACAGAAAGTACATTCATCGCTGTGCACTGCCCCCTCCGGCCAGGATGTTCTGAAAATACAGAAAAACCCTAACAGACCAAGGCTGACTCAGGCCCCCTGCCTCCTCCACACACCAGGCCCCATTAAATGTCCAGGATGCCCCAGCTTGGTGCTGACAAGACCCCTGGCCTACTCAGGGGCTGGTGAGTCAGGCCCCACCCACCCTTAGTGCTACTGGATAAAACTCGGGAGCTAGTGAGGTCAAGTTCTCAAGGTCAGTCTGGAAAGGGCCAGTCATCTTCCGGGAGAGAGCTCAGTCAGGTCAGCTCATTCAAGGGAAGGCTCCACAGGCAGAAGGGAGTTCAGTACAGACCCCTGCCAGCACCAGCTCTGGCCAGGCAGAAGCCAGGATCAGCCCTAGCCAGAAAAAGTTCGCAAGGATACACAACTGGTCAGAGAGGATGCCCTGCTTGTCCCTTGTTTTACAGATGTGGCAGCCACCCCTGGGGGAGGGGTACCCAGGCAGTTTCTCAGAGACAGCTGTGGGCCTGGAGTCAAGAGACAGTTCTTGAAGGTCCTGCTGAGTGACACTGACCTTACTTCCCTGGAGTCCCAGCCTCCACATCTGTAAAATGGAGCCAACGAGGGAACAAGTATGAGCCGACAAATGTACAGGCTTTCTCGTCTCACCCACACAACCCCCCCACCCCCCCGCCAACTCTAGGTGTGTGAGAGCTCTGTTTTTTGTTTTTGTTTTTTTAAAGATTTTATTTATTTATTTGACAGACCGAGATCACAAGCAGGTAGAGAGGGAGGCAGAGAGAAAGAGCCGGATGTGGGGGGGGGGGGGCTCCATCCCAGGACCCTGGAATCATGACCTGAGCCAAAGGCAGAAGCTTTAACCCACTGAGCCACCCAGGCGTGCCCCCCCAAGAGTTCAGTTTAACGCGGAGCCTGTGCTAGTCCCTGGGGCTATTCGGGGACTCGGGGTCTGGTGAAGGAAGCTAACACATACATAAAAGAGTGTCTCACTGTAATCAGCACTTTCAGGGAGGAACAAACAATGGACCGTGGGCCCTCAGAGAAGGGACATCTGACCCAGGCTGCAGTGGGTGAGGTTGGGAAAGCCACAAAGGGGAGGAGCCCTCTGACCCAGGCCTTGAAGAATCCATATATATCAACCATGGGCAAGGAAGACAAGCATTTCAGGCAGGCAAACTAGCATGACCAAAGGCCCAGACTCTGGTCTAAAGCACAGGCCCAGGGGCGCCTGGGTGGCTCAGTTGGTTGGACGACTGCCTTCGGCTCAGGTCATGATCCTGGAGTCCCGGGATCAAGTCCCACATCGGGCTCCCAGCTCCATGGGGAGTCTGCTTCTCCCTCTGACCTTCTTCTCACTCATGTTCTCTCTCACTGTCTCTCTCTCAAATAAATAAATAAAATCTTTAAAAAAAATAAAAATAAAAATAAAAAATAAAACACAGGCCCAGCGCATAAGCTTGCAGGCTGAACACCCCAGGGGCTCTGCTCCCAACACCAGGCGCCAGGCCTTCAGTCCCCTCCTGGCATGGTCCCCACAGGCTCCTAAACCAAGGGGACACTTCCTTATGGCCAAGCAAGGAAAGGAATCCCCAAACTCAGCAAAGGAGGCTGCCTCTGCCCTCCTTAGCCCTCCCCCTGCAAGAGCTCTGTTCAGAGGACCCAGCTGCCCACTCTCTGAGTCCACCCTGGTCTCTACCTCTCTTTGGTAAGCTCATCCTCTTGCCCTAAGGTCCCTCACTAATTGTCAGCTGCTCTGGGAAGCCATTCTTGGCCCTTCTTTCCCACGGGTTCCCAGAGCTCTGTGTACATCCCCACAGAATTAATGCTTGTCATGTAACATTCATTCATTTCCAGAGTCATTTCTGAGCAGACTAACATCAGGCCTGGGTCTTTTTCATTCTTGAATCCTCATTCAATAAATCCAAACCCCGAACCCCATGCCCTCCACCTCAGCATTTTATTTATTGACAAAAAGCCAGGCTTTGGGGCTCTGGGACAGAATGAGAAGTCAGCCACATCAACATTCCTCAAGTAACTTACGAAATTAAATATTACTACCACTGCTCTGTAACATTTTTATATAAGCAATAACAGCTCACATGTATTTACTGAGCATTCATGTGCTCACTGATTTAAACCCTACACACACATTATTTCATTGAATCCTTACAGTAACTCTATGAGGTAGATGCAGTGCTACCTCCATTTTACAAATGAGGAAACTGGGGCACGTGGGTGGCTCAGTGGGTTAAGCCTCTGCCTTTGGCTCAGGTCATCATCTCAGGGTCCTGGGATCAAGCCCCGAATCAGGTTCTCTGCTCAGCGGGGAGCCTGTTTCCCCTCTCTGTGCCTGCCTCTCTGCCTACTTGTGATCTCTCTTGCTCTGTCAAATAAGTAAATAAATCTTTAAAAAAAAAAAATGAGGAAACTGAGGCACTTTCCTCACCAAGGGGACAAAATAGTATCAGAACCCACAAAGTCTGAATCAGGAGCCTGTATTCTCAACCACTGTTCTTTTTTTTTTTTTTTTTTAAAGATTTTATTTATTTATTTGAGAGAGACAGTGAGAGAGAGCATGAGCGAGGAGAAGGTCAGAGGGAGAAGCAGACTCCCCATGGAGCTGGGAGCCTGATGTGGGATTCGATCCTGGAACTCCGGGATCATGACCTGAGCCGAAGGCAGTCGTCCAACCAACTGAGCCACCCAGGCATCCCTCTCAACCACTGTTCTAGTATGGACAGGGTGTTGCAGGGACACAGGGGGGGAGTATTGTGGGGGGGGGGGGGGGAGAAAGTCAACCCAGAGGTCATATTGCCTGAGCTGAGCACTTAAAAAGACAAGTAGAAGGTAGCCTGGCAGATAAGAAAGGGGCTTCCCAGGCAGAGGGGCTGGTGTGCAAAGACATGGAGACAGAAAAGTACAAGGTGTGGGCAAGTTCATTCTGCAGCACCTTGTTACTGGACTTGAGGGTGCACTTAGGAGACTGGCAGGAAAGAGGCCAGAACCCAGACGGTGCTGCAAACTGTGCTGGGATCCACCTTTTTCCACAAGCAGTGGGAGGCCAACTTGTTTGCTTTTTCCACAAGCAAGAAAGTAATGCTATGAGACTTGTGCTTTAAAAAGATCACAAGGGGCGCCTGGGTGGCTCAGTGGGTTAAAGCCTCTGCCTTTGGCTCAGGTCATGATCCCAGGGTCCTGGGATCGAGCCCCACATCAGGCTCTCTGCTCAGCAGGGAGCCTGCTTTTCCCTCTCTCTCTTCCTGCCTCTCTGGCTATCTGTCAAATAAATAAATAAAATCTTCAAATAAAAATAAAAAGGGGCACTTGGCTGGCTCAGTCAGTTTAGTTTAAAAAAAAAAAAAAAAAAAGAAAAGAAAAAGGATCCTAAGGCTTAGTGTGGGTTGCAAGCAGCCAGGATTGGAAGCTGCTGGGAAGCCACTACAGTTATCCTGGTGAGAAACACATCCAAGTGGTACCAGAAGAGATGGAGGCCCAGGACCAGGTGTACAGCATGTTCAGGAAATCAGCTGGATCGGGGCACCCCACAGATATGGGAACTGAGGGAGAAGAGGAAGCATAATACAATTTCCTGGTCTCGCGCTGGGATGCGATGGCACAGGAAGAATGCACTTGCAGGGGGGAAAGACCAGTCCAAGAGAGCTGCCGCTGAAGTGGAGCTGTCCACTGGTAGCTGGGACGCCGAAGTCTGGGGCTCCAGGGAGGGACTACGCTGAAGAAAGAGGTCGATGTGGGTGCCTTTCGGGTACCTAGGTGGTGTAGAGCTGAAGCCAAAAGAGTGGATGAGACCATCAAAACTCAGTGTATAGAGCGGGGGTTTGGGCAGGAGACGAGACTGGGAAACGGTACTTCCACTGTCAGGACGGGAGGAAGAAAATCAGGAGACGCAGACGCCGAGGACGCCAAGGGGGAGGGGCGTGTCAATTACATCAATTAGGAACGAGTGTCACTGGTGTAATGCACCTCTAAGAACTCGAGATTCTTTAAAGAGCCCTTTTGATGTCAGTTAGGGAAGTCATTCACTGCCGTTTTCAAAGGAAGTTGGGGGAGACCGGAAGACAGTGAGACGCAGACCTATCCGGACGTGTAGATGTTTTCCTCCTCTTTCAGAGACCCTGACCCCTGCCCATATCCAACTCCTGACCCCCACTACCCAGATTCCGTGCCTCGCCTCTCCCCTCAGAGTGAAGAGCGTGTCTCGGGAGGGCGATCCGGGACGCCCTTCCCGGGCGCTCTCGGGTGGGCGGGGCCGCGGAGGGTCGGCGTCGGAGCCCCCCAGAACCCCGCGCGGGGCGGAGCGAGGCCGAGCAGGGAAAGGGGGCGGAACCTGAGACGCGGCGGGTGCGGGAAGGGTCGGACGGAACCAACAACGGACACTGGGCAGGGAGGTGGAATCCGTTGACAAGACACAGACCTCGTACCACCCAGCCCCAGTGACCTCCCCCGGACCCACCTGCTCCATATCAGCCACCGCCCAGGCTCTTCCTGCCTCAGCCGCAGTCCGGCTCGGCAGCCCTCGGAGCGCCTCCGAACGGAACAGGATCTCCCGGCGGCGCCACTTCCGCCACTGCGCCCGCCCCCGAGAGCGACGGGGCTGTACGTAGGGTGCAGCCCCGCCCCTTCGCCTCAGTCTCCGCCCCCAAGCGTTAGGGCCCGGCTTGGAGGGCCGGAAGTGGGGACTGCTTGAGAGGGTCTTACTAATGGTGGGGGAAATGGGAAGGAATCCCAGGATCATCATCATTGTTGGGCCACAGAGGCCTGGCACTGTGGGGTTAAAAAGGGGAATTAACCGAGGGGAGGCTTTTGGGGCTGGCGGACAGGTCCCTTTGGAGAAACCCAATTACTCTTGAAAGTTCTTTTCCCTCCCTGCCTCGTTCAGCCACCCCCTAGCAGGATCCTAGGGTACTCCTGTGGTCCTTCCTAAGAGTGCTCTGACCTTGTCTGCAGGAAAGATCCAGACTAGAGGACCAGACACTAGGGTCGAGGTGGCTACCCACCAGGTCTTCCACATAGGGGACCCCGTCTTCCCCTCCTCCCTCTCCTTTTACCTGAAAGAGAAGTCTCAGCACGGTTATTTACAAAGATTTATTTATTACGGCACAGAAATGGTTCAGGCCTGGAGTCAGGGACGAGGGGAAGGGGGCAGAGCAGCTGGAGGACAAGGAGAACCTGGCTTCCCCACCGTGCGCCCCCCTAAGGACATATACTAGGCGGCATTCCTGGCATCAAAGCACAAACAAAACGCAACAAAGCAGCCTCTGCTAGTCCATCTTCCAGGCACCCAGGCTGGGGAGCAGGGGTGATAAAGGGAAGATTTCTAAAATGATGAGGTTGAGGAGAAGGATGCCTGAATCCTGGGCCCTGGTAGAAGACAGAGAGGGGTGGTAACTTGAAATCCCCCATAGGAGAGGGGATGGAGAAGGGTCTAAGGGCACCTACAGGTTCTCAGTACCCTCTTTCCCCAGATCTTAGGGTCCTGCCCTGTGGGTTTTCTGTGCCCAGGAGAAGGGTCTGGGGAGTAGAATTGTGAAAGATAAACCTTTGCCCCCAACCCTTACCAGATTATCCACTGCAAACTCTCTCACATCCCGCCTCCCTCTGGGTAAATGGAGGAATGACTGGCAGGGGTAGGCATCAGGCAGCAAGTGCCCAGGGACTCTGGGCATCAGCCAAAGGTGGGCAAACAAGCAAACACAGACCAGCCTTAAGTCTTCTAGAAGTCAGAAGCCACAGCCCTAGCGAGTGAGGGGGAAGGATACAGAATAGGGTGGGGACAGAGCGGGTTTCTGGGGAACAGCAATGCCCCCTCCACTTCCTTCTGAGCGATGCGAGGACGGTTGCCTATGTGCCAGGCTCAGGGTGGGCGGGGCGCTGTGGCTCCTCCCCAGGCTCTGCAAGGCAAGCGGAGGGAGTCAGGGTTGGCCACGCCTACAAAAATCCCAGCCCCGCCTCCCCATCCGCCACCACCACGCCTCACCATTTAGTGCCAGATCTTCCACTTGTTCCTTGGAGCTTCCATCTCTCTGGGGCTCATCCAGAGGGGGTGGGCGCTCCCAGGGTCCTTCCAGACCCTGGCCACAAGCTGTCTTCTGCCCAGCTGGGAATGGGAATGAAGGGATAAGAACACAGACTCTAAGTATCCGTTCAGCAGCCCTCCTGGAGCGTGAGCGGAGCCTAATGGCTGAGGCTAAGCTTTCTGAGGGCATCATGGTATGATGGAGAGAACGCTGGACTAAGAATGCTGTCCCTGGGCGCCTGGGTGGCTCAGTGGGTTAAGCCGCTGCCTTCGGCTCAGGTCATGATCTCAGGGTCCTGGGATCCAGTCCCACATCGGGCTCTCTGATAGGCAGGGAGCCTGCTTCCCTTCCTCTCTCTCTCTGCCTGCCTCTCTGTCTACTTGTGATCTCTCTCTGTCAAATAAATAAATAAAAATCTTAAAAAAAAAAAAAAAAAAAAAAAGAATGCTGTCCCAGTGACTAGCTATGTGAGTTCGATAAGTCAGTTACTACCTCTCTGAAGGGGATGGTGAGAAGGAAATTGCATAGATTATCTTAAATAAGAGACTAGTTAATATGCTGACCAGACCAAACCCGCAGTCTGGGAGTGGTGGTGATCAATATCTCTCCTTGGTAATCTTGCCATTTGACCCTCTGCCCTGCTGCTTTTCCAGAAGGAAGGTCTGCTCTTGCTTCCTCTCGACCTGTCCTAAGGGTCTCACCGGGGAGTTCACTCAACTTCTACCTAAAGCTTTTGCTCCAGTGTTGATCCCCCACTGCCAGAGATAGAGGGGGTCCAAACCATTTTGTTTGGGTGCAAGGGCTGGACACTGCAAGCAGGGGTGGTCGAATGTTTCTCATCCCCATAAATAATAGGACCAGAAAGTTTAACATGCACCGGGAGGGATAGATAGGGCACAGCTTTCCATAGCTAAGCATGGAAAACACAGCTATGGGAGGGGCAGAGATCTTTCTGCTGCCTAGGAATTCTCTGGGCCTTGGGACCCTCCGTGGAGATTTCTGGGTCTGGGGCCTCTAGCTCTGAGGTCTTTTGTGTAGGTCTTAGGTCCCTTCTGGACCCCTCTCTTACCTCGCAGTTGGAGTTGAAACGCAGAATCCCAGATTCTTCATCTAGACACTAGAGGGCACCCTCTCACCACCCCCACCCCCTCACCCCAGCCCAGGAAATAAAAGGGGGAGAAACAGCCTCCTGTGGAGGACTTAGGAACCTGCTCTTTGCCTCCCAGCAGAAACCACATCCTACGTTTAAAAATGCAGGAAATGGGGACATTGGACCCTTTTAGTTTTCTATCCCTGCATCTCCTGTAGCCCCTCACGGCCATGGCCGGGAAGTCTTTTCTTGGGTCTAGCCTCAAACCTCATGTGGCCTTGCCGTAATCCTCAAGGAAGAGAGGAATTACTGGGGACGACTTGATCAGGAGAGGAACAGGATCAGGATGGGAGCAGCCCAGATATCCAGTAGAGCACCTTGTGGGTGGGTGGGAGGATGGGGAGGCCCTCGCCGTGCGATGGCGGTTTACATGTATGAAAAGCTATGAACTGGGAGGGGTGCCCCAGGACACTCAGGGAGGACCCCACCAGGCTTCCCCACCCCCTCAGCTTACCAGGCCCCCTGCTACTCTTCAGGATTTCAGCCTGGCTGTCCTCCTCCTCTTCCTCCTCTTCGTCATCGTCCTCCTCCTCCTCCTCGTCTTCCTCTCTTGGGTAGCCCAGCTCCCGCAGCTCCCCCAGCTCATCTTCCTCCTCGGAGGCCTGGTTCTCGCCCAGGTTGCTGATGGACTGCAGGTGCGACTCAGCAATGCGCTGCACGGCTGGCACATGGGGCCCCGGGAAGGCAGGGGTGAGCCCGGCCGACCGGGGGCCCATGGCGCTGGAGAGGCACGTGGCCTGGTGCATGGCTAACTCACTCAGGGGTCTAGTTCAAAAGCTAAAGGTCACAGGTCAGTCTTGCTGGTGGCCAGACCAGGACAGAAGCAGCAGGGGGTAGACCCTTAATTGCGCTTGGCTCCTAAGCTGTCCTGTGAGGCAGACCTTCTTGGAGGCTGGCACCAGGGGGCCCCCCCAGAACCACAGGGTACCAAGCCAGACAAGACCAGGCAGGTAGAGCAGCAGCTTAACATTCCGTGGCTGGGATGCTTGCTTCTCCAAGGACCCGGTACTGGAGACTGTGTCCACTAGTTACAGCCCCGGCTAGAAGGCCCAGGACCCGTGGGCCCAGGGCCTGTGGGCTTTGTCCCTCTCAGTTTCTAGTGGAGGGTCCAGACTGCCTAGGGCTCATTGCCTACCCCGATCCTGCTGGGCTTGGTCCCCACCTCCTCGCACTGCCCCTGTCAGAGGTGCCACTCCACACATCTCTGCCCCAGGTGCTGAGCTGGGAACAATTCGGAGACGGAGGACAGAACAGTTTACAGCCCGTCAAGTTGGTGCCTGGGGATGTGGCGTGCTCAGACGCAGCCCCCACAATCTTGACCCACATCCCCAAGCTTCCAGCTCCCTCTGTGGTGACCTAGAAAGCAGCAAACACCACCCACCCCCCCAACACCAGCAAGGCCTGCTGGGATAGGAAAGGAACAGTGTGGGCAGCTGAGGAGAAGTTTCCAAAAGATGTAAAGGCCCAGGGGCTTAGGAGAAAGGGGCCAGGGCTGGGGGATTCTAGGGGAATGGCAGGGGTTGAGGGGATGCTGTGAGGAGTGTCTGGGGCAGAAGCAACAGGGGACTGGGGGTGGGGCAAGGGGGGAGACTTCAGAGCCCTCCGGTAGCAGACCTCACAGCTCACAGACAGGAGCTGACAAGCTAGGGGCTGCGGTTGCTACAGCTCCTTCTCGGGTGGCAGGCAGGCCCTCCCCTCAGAAAGCCCAGACTGGGAGGGCCAGGCTGGAAACCTCCGGTGCAACGAACAGGGCACCACACTCCTGCCAACTTGGGACAGGCACAGAGGGCGCATTGTGTGGGCCCGCTGCCCTGCCCTGCCCCAGGCTCCCAGCCCAGTGCCTCCCGCGGGCTCTGGGCAAACTACCCAGGCAATAAAAATGCAATAGATCGCCCTGCCCTGGCCTTGGGGACGCGGCAGAGCATCACCTTGAGCCAAGTGAGAGCCTGGCCTTGGAGAGTCCCCCTCAAGCCAAGACCCCGGTGTTGTCCACCCTCCCCTGGAACCCTTGGCTTCTCCCCTTACAAACCCCCAACCCTGCCAGGAGATTTCCCTTGCCTGGAAAGGGGCTAAGGCCTGCAAAATCGGGTTCTCCAGGTACAGAAGGGTCCTCTGAGGGTTGGGGGGCAGGGCGGAGAGGAGGTGGCTGCTCCAGCAACCGCCCTCTCCCCTTCCCCCAATCAGGGGAGGAGAGTTTAGTTCCTGAGCCACAGTGACAATAGGTATGCGGAGCCCACCCATGCTGTCACCCCGTGTGCCTCCCTCGCACCTCGCCTCCCATTGTGCCTCTCCAGTCTCCCCCTCACCCTTGGCTGTCTTCTTCTCTGGCTCATTTCTGGGGTCCTGGACTCCAAGTCTGGAGCCCAACCCAAGCTCCCCTTTCAAAGCTAGACTGTCTCCAGCACAGCCCCCAGAATGCCCTGCCTCTCCCAACACAGACCCTGCTAAGGGGTGGCCCAAAGGAGCAATGAGGGGGAGCCCATTTCTAGCCCTGGCAGGGTACTCAGGAAGTCCATCCTCTTTACCCCAGCCTTCTGCCCCAAGCTCATGACCGAGAGTCCAAGGCACAGTTCTGGCCCCTCACATCCACTCAGCCCTCCTCAGCCCAAAGTAGGGAGGAAAGAGAGAAACTTCTTTTCTCTCCTGAGAAGATGCCACCACCTCCCTCAGGGGCTGGCCTTCCCCCACAACGCTCAGGTGGGAAGTCCTTCCTGGTGCTGTACCCACTGCCCACATGCTGTCCCTTCCTCTTTCTGTCCTAGGGGGAAGAGAAAATGAACTTGCCCTTCTCCCTTCTCCTCCTACCCTCTCTTCTCTGCTCCTAACCCTGGCAGGCAGGAAGACAGGTAGGCTGACAGGTGCACCTGTTGACCTTGGCTGGTGCTGGGAACTCATTAAACCCACCCCAGAGGGAGCTCCCAGCACACCCTTCCGGTCTCCTCCCTCTGTGGAAGGAGAGGGCTGGCCAGGCAGGAAGAGCCTCAGGCCAGAGCTGAGATGGGGGTGGGAAGGCATTCTTTGGCTAAGTTAGGAAGAGACCTTCCCCAGGCCCCCAGCTCCAAGCTCTCTCCTCCAGGTGTAGGTTCCCCAGCTTCCCCGTGAGAAGCCAAGTCTCCAGACGGACTCTAAAGACTCCCTGCAATTTCACACTGCCTCCCCTGTGCACATTTCCTTTCCTCTTCCTAGAATGCCTTTCCACGCCTTGTCTGCCTGTCGAATCCCAACTCATCCTTCAAATCCAGGCTTAACCTTCCTCTCCTCTGTAATTCGCCCACCACCCCTTGAAGCAAAAGGCCCCAGGAGGGCGAGGGTCAAATCTGACTCCTCCCATCTTGCCCAGTGCCCACCTGTGAGGCCTGGCACACACTAGGTGTCCTCTAAGTGCGTGCTCTAGGAATGACTTGTGTTTCAATATAGAAACGAGAAGCAGGATCAAGGAGGAACCAGTCTGCTGACCTTGCAAATGTTCTTCCAGTGGGAGAAGGGAGCAAGGGCTGCACCTGGAAAAGGTCATGTTTGGGGGGGGGGATGCGGGGGGGGGGGGAGGGGGGGGGGGGGGGGGACAGGTGGTCTGGCACACATTTGCAAAGAGGAGGTAGAGAGCTGTATCTCTTTATGTTGATGATACTTGTTATTTCAGGCCAGTCCCCTCTTTTCTTTCAACCCCACAACCTGATTTGGAGGCCCTCAGCCACCCCTTTCAGCCCCTGAGCCCCTTCTTTACAAGGCCAAGTTAAGAAAGATCTGGTCCCTAAGTAGTGGTGGGGCTACAAGACAATCCCTCCCCATTGATAAAAGCTCAACATTTCACCTCCCTCCCCCCAGTGTCAGCCTGGTTCCTGGGTGAAGGAGCCAACCAGACTGATGGGTGGGGGGGGATAGTACCTTTCAGCGAAGGGGGTGTGTAGGCACATGGGTTGGGTCTCTTCGACTTGAGGTGGTGGCCCTCTCCTGAGGCTCTCTGCTGGGGTAAGTGCCAGGTTACACAGGCTCACCAGAGGCCCCTCCCTTCACTCCTTCTCCACTCCATCCCACCCTGGCAGCCCAGGCCACCCACAACTGCTCTGGTCCAGCCAGGCTGCCCTGTTGCTTTGGTTGGGGCAGGGCGGGGGGTTCTTCCATAAGTTGTGGTCTGGCTCAGGGCAGAATCCAGGGTTCTGGAGGCCCAGCTCGAGTCTGAGCAGAGGAGAGACAAGGTCTCGGAAGTCTGTTCCAGTGGGACCCTGGCACCAGGCCCTCTTACCAAGGTGCCAGTGGATATCCTAATGTGTCCTCTGGGAGGCACCCTGTGTTAGTTGGGAGGAATCCTGTCCAGCCCACCACAAAGGGCTCCCAGGGGCCCTTGGAAACTCACCTGGTGAGGGGAGGCCTCCTCCTCTGAGGGAGGCCATGAATGAACCAAGGAAAACCGAAGGAAGAAGAGAGAAGACGGGGAGGAAAGGGAAGAGAGAAAGAGAATCTGAATTACTTTCCCCAAAGGCTCAAGCTCTGGGGAAAGGGAAAGTGTGCCCTTTCCTTCTGGGTGTTGGAAGGTGCCTGGGCAATAAATGAACCCAGCAGAGTTGGGCTCCCAGACCTCACCCCCTCCCCCTCATCTTCTGCTCCGTCTCCTACTCTTGGGACTTTGGCAAGGGCCCTGAGAAGGTATCAGAGCTAGGGTGGGGCAAGGGCTGGGGCAGCGGGGAAGGGGGGAAGGGCCCACCTGGCGAGGAGTGCTCTGAGAGCCGGAACAGCATAGCAGGGGTTGGCCTCCTGCGCCGGATCTAAGGAGATGGAGAAAGAGGTGGGGCGAGGGGGAGGGGAGCAGGACAGACACCTGCACCCCCCCTCCACAGGCAGCGGGGAACAGTGCTTTGAAATCCCCAGGGTGCCTTTGAATCAAAGACTGTCAGAGCTGAAAGGAACTCTATAGTTCACCCAACCCCCTCATTTGAGAGGTGAAAACCCAGGGCTCCAAGAGCTAAGGGCTCAAGGCCACCCAGCTCGCAGTGGCAGAGAAAGAAGAAAAGCCCATCGCTGACTCCTAGTCCATGCTTGTCCCACTCCATGGCTTTTCCAGAATGGGCATCTCCCTTTCCACCTTCACTTTCAAGGAGGCCTGTCCTCTCCTGCTTTTCCAGATGTCAATCCTCAGGAACCAGAAGCTGGCTGTGGGAGATGCCCTGTGGGCCGTGGCACCCACCTGTCCCCACCCACCTAAGGTCAGCTCAAGGGCTCCAAAGAAACCGGATCCTGCCACAGAGGGAGGCTGAGTCTGGGCAAGGCAGACACCTGCAACCCCACACTGAGGCTCAGGTGTGGGCCTGAGCCCCAGACCCACCCAGTCGGGGAGGCATCCCTGGAAGGCTGCGTCTGGGTCTCTCTAGCAGTGTCTCTCAAAGGCTGAAAAACTCTTGGCCCAGTGCTCATAAAAAAACAAAAAGTTGCCCTCCTTGGTACGTGAGGCAAGCTGAAGAGTGAGAGGGTGCGGTGGGGGGGGCACTGAGCTCTCCCAGTACCTGCCCCCCCAACTTGGCAATCAGACCAACTGTCAGTTAATTAGGTCCTCTCCAAGCTCCAGGGAAATGCACAAAGAGAACCAGGTGAATGAAGCTGAAACTGCCACCGCTCCCCCCCCCCCCCCCCCCCCCCCCCCCCCCCCCCCACCACCCCCCCCCCCCCCCCCCCCCCCCCCCCCCCCGCCGCGGGGCTCTCCAAACTGCCCTCCAGATCCAAAGCTGCTTAGACCCAGGACCCAGACCTCCCCTTCCCCCATGGCCTCCCCTCTCCCCGAAGAATGACTTGTCTCCACTCTCACTGCTCTGCTGGGTGTCAGTCGCAGCTCAGCAACAAGTGAACACGCTACTTTTTGGGGGGGGGGGGAGCGGAGGCCCTCTTCTCCTCTGTCCACTCCCACCACTGCTGCAGGCGCCTCGACCCCCAGGAAGGCTCTCCAGAGAACTCAGTACTCTGTGAAGGGGTCTGGCTTCTGTGATGACTGGTGCCCCCCAACCCCATGTTGTGGTTCTGGATAGTGCCCGGCAGCAGAAGGAGGTCAGAACAAGGCTTTCGCGGCCCGGCCCAGGCACACACGGTGGGGCCACAGAGGCGGCAGAGCCCGGGACCCGCAAGGCGGAGGCCCGTTCTGTACCGTGGGTCAGGGCACCACGCGTCTCACTTCCGATCGACTCCGTCTGGGGCCAGGGCGCCGCGGTCCCCGGGGCAGCCTCGGTCAGGAGGACACCGTGCAGGGTCCAAAGCACAGTCTCCCCACCCGGGGTTGGCCCGGAACGGCCAGGCCCCCCAGCGCTCGCCGCACAGCAGTCTGCGGCCCGGTGAAAAAGTTGCCGGAGTCCTCAGCGAACTTCACGCGCTGCCCCGCGCCCCCGCGTGTCCGAGATGGACGGAGCCTCTCCCGTCTTCCCCCACCCCCAAGCCGGTCGGGCCCCGGCAGCGCCCCGCGGCCAGAGGAGCCCGCGGTGTGTTGAGGGGCGCTGCCGGGGGTGGAGCCCGATCCCCTTACCATCTCCACCTGGCGGGGGTCTAGCTGGCTGGGGGGCGCAGGCACCGAGAACTGGATCTTCTTGCGGTCCTTGGGGTCCATGGCGGGCGGGGTGGCCGGCGGGGCTGGGGGTCTCGGGGTCCCGGGCTGCGGTCCCGACTCGGCTTCCCCGCGCTGCTCCGGGCGCAGCGGCGAGCGCTGGCTGTGCGCGGCGAGGGGGAGGCGAGCGGCTCACGCTCAGATAAAAATACCGCGCGCCGCGAGGGGAGGGCGCGCGAGCAGGAGGGGGTCGCGCCGGCTCCGAGCGCCCCCGACTCTCGGCTCTCGGGCTCGCTCGCCGCGCGGGCCGCGCTGGTCCCCGGGAGCCTGCAGCCTGGGCTCCCGGCTCGCCCGCTCCGGGTCTCTGCCCCTCTCCCCGAGTCTCGCCTCTCCCTCCTTCCCTCGCTCTCCCTGAGGGTCTCCGTGGGTGTCTCCGCCTTCCTCTCTCTCCCTCCCTTCCTCTGCCTGCGCCTCTGTCTCAGCCTGGCTCCGTCCCTCCAGGTCTTACCCTCTGGCCCCAGCCTTGGGGGTCCCCTGCCAGTCCCCTCCGCCTGGGACAGGCGCCCGGGGGCTGGGTGGGAGGGCCCAGCGGGAAGTGGCCAATGAGCGCCGAGAACCGTGTTCTCCGCGGGCTGGGAGAGGGGGGTGCGGAGTGTGCGCCAGGACCCGGGGAGCGGGCTGGGGGCCCCCTGGCGTCTCCCGAGAACTTGAAGCTGCATTATTGATGGAGTCCAGCGGGGAGGATGATGGAGGGGGAGGCCGGGGCGGGGCGGGGGGGCCGTCGGGGGGGGGGAGGAGAGGGGCAGCGGGGAGACAGGACTCTGGCCTTAACCCCTTCGTGGCCTGGGTCCTCGGAGTTTCGCGAGGAGGCCTGAGAGGTCCTCGAGAAACTACCACCAGCATGTCACGCTGTGAATGGGGGTGTCCTAGAGAGCCAGAGAGTGTGAAAGAGCGGGTGTGTGTAGGAGGACACGTGTCAGTCATCATGCCAGGGAGTGTATAAGTGCCGGGGCCCTGTGGTGCCTGTAGCTAGGAGCTCGTGTGTGGGGGGTGGGGTGGGGGGTTCGTGTGGCATGAGTGTGTGTGAGTCTATGTGAGTAAGTGTGTCAGAGTGTCAAAGATGCGGGTGTGAGTGGCAGGGTGTGGGAAGGCTGTGTGCTGGGGGAGGGTGTGGGTGTGGGGGAGGATGTCAGAGGCTGTCAAGGTGATGGGCTGGCGTGTGGCAGCTTGCTGGTGGGGGGGTGGGGGTGGAGGGGCTGTATCCACAGCTCTAGCCCATGCGGAAGAGGGAGATGAGGTTGTGGTCCTGGGGGGCGGGGGAGAGGGAATATGTCCCTGCCCTGATGTACCCTGGGGTCACGTGTCTCCTGCCTTTTCTCCCCAGATCTAAAGTGGGTGGGGGGAGCCGAGCCAGCCCAGGGGGACAGAGTTGGGGGGCTGTCTGTACCAGTACACGTGCCATCACGTGTGTGAGTTTGGTGCGTTCAGGAACAGAGCTGGGGGGAGAGGTGAGTGTGCTCATTTCTGAGGTGTGAGCTTCTCTCTCTTTGCAGAGGTGTCTGTGTGTGTCTCTGGAGGGGGAGAAGGAGGAGCTGGCCCTGTGGGATAGTGTCCCTGTTTATGTGTACAGGCCCGCAGTATATCTGCAGGCCTATGGGAGAGCACAGAAACGCTTCTCCTTAGCTCCAAGAGGGAGCATGTGTAGACGTGCACATAAGAGTGCGTCTTCCTGGGGCTCTATTTGTGTTGGCTGTCTTCTCTGCTGGTCACGCTCAGACCTGGAACAGCCAGGAGCACGCCCCTGCCCCACCCCCTCTCTCCACTTTTCCACTCCTAGCCCCAGCATGCTGGGTCCTTGGCAGTAGGAAGCAAGAGAACAGAGAAGTCTCCTGGAAATGGGGTCAAGGGCATGGTGTTGTACCCCAGAGTGACCCAGAGGGAAGCAGGAGAGCAGAGCTTGGCTTAGAGGAGCTGGGAGTCCTGGCCACTCAGTTCCACTTCTCCCAACCCCAGGCCTGGTTCAAATCCCACTGTGTTTGTCGACAAATATGTTTGTCAGGGAAACAGGCAGAGGCCAGATCGTGACACAGGGTTTTGGGCATCTCTGGCAGCCGTGGCTTGGGCTGGACCCCTCTTCCCGGTGGGGTGTGCTGGGGAGTGGCAAAGAGCACTTTGGCAGTGCCTTGAGAGGGTCAAAATAAGGAGGGCCTGAAAGCCAAAAGGGGCACAGGAAAGGCACTCCACAGGCAGTATACCTGAGTGGGCCCTGGGCCAAGGTGAGGGTGAGGGACCTGTGGCTTCCAGGGCTGGAGAAGTAGGAAAGTCCCGGAGCAGGGTGAAGGGGACAGAGGACAGTTGGGTGGGTGACAAGAGGACAGGGACAGGGAGGCCTCACCACCAGTCACACCTGAATGAGACGGTGTGCATCAGAATGGAAAGGCCCTGGGGACCTTGGCGGCTAGGCTGATTTGACTAGGCAGAGCTCTGCTATGGAGCTTCTGGCCAAAGGATTGGCGCTCTGGGAGGCCATATTGGAAAAATACCCCAGACCCAAGCTGGGGCAGCGGGGAAGGTAAACTCCCCCTGTGAGCCTAGGCCTGGAAGATAGGGTCCTTGGGGTAGAGGTGGGGGGGATCTTTCCCCCAGCCTTAGCCCAGGCCCCCACAGCTCTGCCCACAAAACCTGGGCCAAGAGGGGTGGGGAAGCCTGACAGAAGAACAGGCACAGGACAGAGGAAGGGGGAGGAAGGGAAGAAGGATGACAGGGACAAGAGGTGAGAGAGAGAAGGTGGGGAGGCAGGACAAAGTGAAAAGAGACAGAGAAAACACATGTGAGAGATGGAGAGACAAAGGGAGAAAGAAAGCTTCACCGTGGAGAGAGGCAGAAGACAGAGATGGAAAGAGAATAAAAATAGCTCAGCATTAAGATAATTGCTGCTCACAGCTCTGCCCTCCGCTAGGAATTAAATGAGGTTTTATTACTTTGATTTTTCTCTCCTGGTTCCTACGCGACTTCTCAAGAACTTGGGGAAAAGTTTTTCAGGTGGGCGGCCAGGTGGCGGGGGCTGTGTGGGTGACAGAGGAGGAAGGGAACAGGACTTCTGGGACCTGGGGGGATGCAGTCAGGGGCAAGGGGTGGGGTGGGCCTAAGTGAGGGTGGGGGAGCCCAGGGGGAGCTGCGAGATATGGCCAGGATCAGGCACATGGGGGATGGGAACTAAGAAGCAAAGGGCCAGGGTGACCTCCATTCTCTTCGACTTAGAATTAATCATATGGAAATGAGATGTAAAAATAATGTGCCACTCCTCGGTTATTATTCTTGAGTTAGAAGCACAGGCGGTTGGGTCCAAGAAACAAAATCAAGACCTTGTTTGACTTAACTCCGATTGAACTGTGGGTCTTTCTGTGTGGACAGACAAAAATAAGAATTGTAGCGTGTCCATTAATGTATGGTAGGGCTGAACCTACTGTTTGGAGACCTGTTCTTCTCACTTTGCCTGCTTGCTGCCCCACTGCCCAGCATACAAGAAGCACAACATTCACCTTCTCTGGAAGATGATTTTGGAAGGGAGGTGGGAAGCTGTGCAATTCCTTCTGGGAGTTGGAGAGAGTGGAAGATGGAGAATATTCCCTCCCTTCCCCCAAGCAATATACTGTCAGATGGACAGAACATACACTGGGGAGTTGCACAGACCTGGGTAGGAAATCTGGAATCTATAATTTACTGTGATAAAATCTTACTATCTCTGTGCCTCAGTTTTCTCGTGTTTCAAAGCCCACCTTACATGGTAGCTGTGACGATTCAATGAGCTAAAACGAGTAAAGCCCCCAGCCCAGTGCTGTACTCCTAGCAGGTCTGCAGTGGATTCCCCCTTCCCTGGAGTTCAGGGGTGCTGTTCCAAAAAGAGCCAGCAGGTGGCGGAGTCGGCCAGGGTTTGGGTGACTGAGCTGCTGGCACTGCGGGTCTGTAGTTGGGCATCACACCCGTGACCTTGGCACCACGGAGCTGAGCAGAGCTGGCCGGCTTGGCATGTGGCAGCTGGAAGGGAGGCCCTGGAAGCCCTGGGAAGTAACCTTAGAGAAGCCGGGGAACGCTAGCTGGGCACACTGGGGCATCTTTCCCTGTCGAAGCTGCTGGTGGAGAGATGGGAGGAGGGGCAAATTCCAAGGCCCGCCTCTGGGGGAAACCAAGGACAAGAAGAGGAGAGGGCAAGGGCACTCTCGGCCAGGACAACAGTGCTATCAGGACAGATGCGCAATCATCGGAAACATTCATTCAACATATTAATTCATTCGTTCATTTATTCATCTATACCCATCCGTTTGACCACCGAAATGGGTGCTTTTTAAAAAATCAACTTTAGGGGCGCCTGGGTGGCTCAGTGGGTTAAAGCCTCTGTCTTTGGCTCAGGTCATGATCCCAGGGTACTCTCTGCCCTTCGGGGAGTCTGCTTCTTCCTCTCTCTCTGCCTGCCTCTCTGCCTGCTCCTGATCTGTCTGTCAAATAAATAAATAAAATCTTTTAAAAAATAAAAATAAAAAATCAACTTTAGCAGCTCTTTCTGCCCATGGGTCCTGTCCCCGTGCTTTAATAAACCACCATTTTGCACCAAACCAAACCAAACAAAATAAAAAATCTTTATGGGGGGGCACCTGGGTAGCTCAGTTAGTTAAGCATTTGCCTTTGGATCAGGTCATGATCTCAGGGTCCTGGGATGGAGCCCCACATCAGGCTCCCTGCTCAGCGGAGAGCCTGCTTCTCCCTCTTCCCACCCCACCCCCTGCTCTCTCTCTCTCTCAAATAAATAAATAAAATCTTTTTTTAAAAAATCAACTTTATTGGATCAGTTTATATACAATAAAATGCATCATTTCAAAATCTACATTTAGGGGAGCCTGGGTGGTACGTTCAGTCGGTTAAGTCTTGGACCTTTGGTTTGAGCTCAGGTGGTGATCTCAGTGTCATGTGATAAAGCCCTGCTTCCAGGCCCGTGCTCACTGAAGAGTCCAATTGAGTTTCTCTCTCTCTCCCTTTCTCTCTGCGCCTTCCCCCCATCAAATATAAATATAAATACATACATTTCTCTCTTCATTCCTTTCTTTCTTTCTTTCCTTCTTTCTTAAGTAAGCTCCACTCCTAGTGCACAGCCCAATGCAGGGCTTGAACCAGGACCCTGAGATAAGACCTAAGGTCATAGTAAGAGTCAGGCAGTTAACCAACTGAGCCACAGGTGCCCCTAAAATATACAATTCTATGAGTTTTTGAGAATTTTTAACAACATACAACTACTACCACAACACAGATATAGAACATTTCATCACCCCAAAATGTTCTCTTTTGCCCATCCAAGTCAATCTTCTTTCCCTGTTCAGTGTGTGTGTCACAACTCTTTTTTTTTTTTTGAGGACTTTATTTATTTATTTGACAGAGATAGAGAGAGCACAAGTAGACAGAGAGGCAGACGGAGGGAGAGAGAGAAGCAGGCTCTCTGCTGAGCAGGAAGCCCGATGTAGGACTTGATCTCAGGACCCCAGGATCATTACCTGAGCTGAAGGCAGACGTTTAATGACTGAGCCACCCAGGTGTCTCTATATCACAACTCTTTTTTTTTTTTTAATATTTTAAAATTTTTTTCCAAAGATTTTATTTATTTATTTGACAGAGAGATCACAAACAGGCAGAGAGGCAGGCAGAAGCAGGCTCCCGGCAGAGCCCCGGGACTCGATCCCAGGGATTGGACCCCGGATCATGACCTGAGTAGAAAACAGAGGCTTAACCCACTGAGCCACCCAGGCGTCCCCCTGTATCACAACTCTTAACACACCGTTTTGAGAAGTGTCCTTCCCACCATTTGTCTTTGCACCATCACCTGCCAGCCAGAGTGACCAGAATACAGGAGGCGCTGCGGGCAGGGGATGGACTGAGGAATGAATGGATGGATGGATAAACAAGTCATAGAAATTGTCAGCGGGTGACATATATGGAGCATTTACTCTGTGTTGGGCACTGAACTAGGCCATTTATATGTATGATCTCATTTAAACCTCGTTAGTATCATTCCATTTTACAGATGAGGCAAATGAGGCTCAGAACTTTTGCCCAGAGGGTTCACCGGGTTCGTGAGAAGACAGTCTGACTCCAGAGCTCTCACTCTTTACTGCTGCCTTTAATACATTCAAGATGGGTGAGTAGAAGATTGCTAGCTTGCACTGGACCAGCCCTCTCTGTTGCTCGGCATTGGACCCGGTTTCTCTCCAGCCCATTTTGGACTCACACAGCGGGGCCGAGGGTTGGGGAGCAGAAATCCGTGTGTGGAGACTGCCCTCTGGTGGCAGACATGCGTACAGCGGTGTCTCTGCCCTCTGGCGCCCTCAGGTAGGATGGCTTTGAGAAGAGTGAGCAAGCAGGCAGCCCACGGTGGCGGCAGCCTCAGCCCCGGGCACCTGGAGACCCCCTGCTCTGGCCACTGCCTGGTGCCCCCCGAGGTGCCAGCTGAGGCTGCCCCCGAAGAATGCCAGCTGCCGGAGCCCGCCGCCTCCTACCCCCTCCACCAGCCCTCACACACACTCCGATCCCGGTCCAGTCGGCTGCTTCCATTCCCTGAAGAAGAGGCCCTAAAGTTAAAACAGCTGTTAATTTATAAACCAATTTTTCCGTGACTGCTTAATAAATCGCCAGCAGCTGCTCTGCCCCCTCCTCCTGCCCAGGCACCCGGCCCTGAGGGCTGCGTGGAGAAGCTCAGAGCCTCCTGCCTCTTTCCCTCAACTCCCCAACTTGCCCCCATTCTCCTCGGAACTGAGCATGTGGGGGGGGCTGGTGAACCCAGCTTCTCTGGGCTTTGGTGGAGTAGAGGGGTGAGGATGAATTTTCTTTCCTAGAGGGCTGTAGCCCAAAGGCTATCCCTCCCAGGGCCCTACGCCCCTCCTCCCCCAGGACTCCCAGGCTAAGAAGGTAAGTGTCCAAGGTTTTCTTGGGGCTGGGGAGTGAGGGTGTCCAGATTCCCTGAGGGAGTTCCTCTGAGACATTGGGAGGTAAAAGGACCCTAGGGTCATCCCTGAGAGTGGGAATCTCAATTCCCTGAATGAGGGTGGTCTGCCTGACAGCAGCCAATGGACTCCCTGACCCTGCTGTTCTGGCCAGGGTGGGCTGAGAGGGGAGTGCTGGGATAGCATCCCACTCTGGGGGGCTGTCCATCCCCAGGAAAATGAGAGGAGGGATCTGGGCTTCCTGAACATTCATCTTATCCAACTTCTGCCAGCATGTACAAGGTTCCATGAAAATTCGTGTAGGTTGGGGGCCATGGGAATGAAAGGCATGAGGCATGTTCTTTATCTTTGCATCTGCCAGTTTCAAAGGTACCCACCCAAAGCCCTGACCACTGGGCAAGGGGGTCAACATGGCCATGCCCCTGTAGCCGCAGGAGCTCAGCAGGGAAGGGGGAGCTGGGTGGTAAAGCACACCAGGTCAGAAGTTCAGATTCTACTCTCCTGCTGGCCAGCTGTGTGACCTTGAGCAAGTAACTTAACCTCTCCTTTCTTCCACCCTGCCTCCATTAATAAAATAGGAATACTGACTATAAAATTGTGAAAATTGAAGTTGGTGCACATCGGGTGCCTGGCACAGAAGTATGTACAGTATGTCTCCTTCCCCCTGCTGGGAAGAGTGGAGACTGGATTTCTTGAGTCCCCTCAAAGAGCAAATCTTAAGAGTGGAGGAGTTCAGGAGATTTCCAGAGGAAGGGGCGGGGGCAAGTTGGAGTGCTGGAGCCAAAATGAAGAAACAACAACAACAATAACTGGGATTCTGGAGTAATAGGGTTGTGACTGGACCATTTCCTTCCATTCTGTTATCATCCCTCTACCCCCATCTTTTCCCCCCGGCCCCAATAGCCAGGGGCCTTCCACAGCTTGTTTTTGGGGAAAGAAGGAAGAGCCTCCAGCCCACTCCACCCCCAGAGCCCCCACCTCTCTGGGAGAAAGTCCTCCCCCGAGTCTAACTGAAATCCCTTCCTTCTCTTGTTCTCTCCTCAGCAAGGGCTGCGGTGACCCCATCCTTCCTCACCCCCAAAGGGATGCGGAGAAGGGGGCATCAGAAAACCTGTTCAACTGTTGTCACACAGGCTGGAAGCAAACCTGGCCTTGCCCCCATCCTCCCTCTGTGGCCAGAGCAACTTAGTCAATCTCTCTGAGCCATGGGTTCCCCGACCCTGGAATGGGGAAGATCCCAGAAGCTACCTCCCAGACGGTTGGGAGGGTTGGCTGAGACACTGCCTGTGAAGTTCTCAGCCAGGGCCTGGCTCTCAGCAGGTGCTGAGGACATGGTGGTAGAGAGAGAGCTGGCAGAGTATGGTGGAAAGAACCCAGATGCCAGGGCTGGACCGCCTGCATTCAGATCCCACTCTGCTACTTGTCACCGAGTGACCTAGGGCAGGTCACTAAACCTTCCAGTGCCCCTGTTTGTCCATCCACAAAATGGACACTGTAACAGAACCTATGTCACTGGACAGTCGTGAGATACCTACAACTCTCAGAAAGCCCGATTTAATGGCATTGTTAGTTGCTGTTGTTATTATTATTGGCCCCCCTAGAGCACTGACCCCCTTTGGGCTTTGCCCCAACCGGGGGGCTAGTTGATGGCAGAAGGTTGGAAGGTGAGCAGAACCAGACTGGAGACCCTGGTCCTGGGGGCCCCGGCTCAGGGCGGCCCTGCAGCCCTTACTTAGTGTTGCCTCTTCTGGCATTCTCTGGCTTGGGCACAATCGGGAGGCACAACCCCACGTCAATGGTCTTGCAAAGCAGCCAGACCCCTCCCTGTGCCCAGGTCCTGACTACCTCCTGGAAATAAAGCAGGGTCCCGGGGGCCCACTCAGGCCCAGAACTGCTCTGCCAGGGTACCAGCTGGTGCCCACGGGGGCGGGGCAGCAGTTTGATCATGTGGAAAGGGAAAGCTGGAGGCTTTCCTGGGTGGCCCCCACCAGAGACATGGAAGGACTGGGGCACCCAAGCGGTCCCAGGAGCTCCCTTCCCCTGGGGACAGGCAGGGGTGAGAGCTAACCTTGGCCTGTCCACTGCCTCAGTTTACTCAGTCATCCTCAGGAGGGAGTCTTCATTTCTGTCTCCCTGGGGCCCAAAAGGCTTGGCATTGGCCTCTCTCAGCTCCTTGCCCTCTTTCCTTTCTTAAAGAAAACGAACGACCTCAGCCTCCTCCTTCCCGCCCGCCTAGATTCTCTCCTTAGAAGCCACCGAGGAGGATACTGAGCCCCAGAGGGGAGGGGAAAAGCCAACCCTAGGCCGGAGACCGCCTCTGCAGGGCGTGGGCTGCAGCTCCAAGACCGCCCCGGGCACCTGCCCCGCCCGGGTCGCCCCGCGCTCCCCGCCCCTGCCCCTTTCCCGCCGCCACTGGCCCTTTAAGAGACTCTCCGCGCGCTGCCGTCCCGGATCAGCCAGAGAGACCATTAAAATTTTATGCAGAATGAAAATGGGCCAGGTCTCCAGCTTCCTCGCTCCCATCCAATGATTTATTACTCGCAAATACCACAGAACTAATTAGTATAGTAATTAATTAATACGCATTTGCATATTTGCATGTGCAATTAGTGCAGTGGAGTGATTACTGGGAGAATGAGGGGCCCCGGATTGTCAGATGTGAGGGGGAAGTGGCCTGGAAAAGAGTTAGTGGGAATGAACTTTGTAGGGAGCGCGAAGGCGGGGAGGGGGAGGCGAGCGGGGCGAGGCGGGGGGCGCCGGGGCGCAGGGGCGCCTCGCTGGGGCGCAGAGCAGCGGCGCAGGAGAGCGCCAGGCCTGGGCCAGCCCGGGGACGCAGGACGCCGGTCGGGGGTCGCGACCCAGGCGCCCCCGCCCCGCCCGCGGCCCCGCCCCGCCCCCGCCGCGTGGCACGGCTCCAAGCGCGCGCCTGATTGTTATGCATTGTGTTTCTTGTTGCGAGCGGAGCCGGGCGGAATGGGGCTGGCACAAGCTGTTTCCCTGCCACGCGGCGGTGGCACCTTAAAGGGGCAGCATCCCCTTCCCGCCGCCGCCGACCCGCCTCCGCCCTCGCCGACCCCACCTGCGAGCCGCCCGCCGCACCCCCATCGGGAGGCCCAGCGGCGGCCGGAGCCGGGCGGAGGACCACAAGGCGCGCGCGGGGCCGCTCCGGAGGTGGCGCTTCCCGGGGTGGGGGGACGCCGGGGGTGGGGTGGGGGGGGGACGCGGGGCACGTGCCGAGGGAGCCTGGCGGGCAGGAAGTCAGGCTGCGAGCGTGGATTGGGCGGCTGGGGCGCGCCGGGCCCTGTGCCAGGCGCCGGGCGGGGGCGGTGAGGAGAGAACCGGGAGAAAGCCTGGAGGAGGAGGACAAGGAGAAGGAGCGAGCGGCAGGGTCCCTCTGGGTGCCAGGGGCTTCCTCATAAAATGCCGCTTCGCTTCTCATCTCACCCAAGATTCTGTGAGGTAGGGCTCCTTATTCCCATTTTGCAGACGGGAACAGAATGGTGTGACAGGCGGCTGGTGATCAGGAGTAAAGCTGATCCAGCTGGTCCGTCCATCCCCACGTGCGCAACGTGGTGCCAAGGGCCAGAAGAGGGAGTGGCATGACATCAGGGAGGGCTTCCTGGTGGAAGAAGCGCCTCACCGAAATTGCAAGGGCAAGGAGGGCAGCTTCTGAAAGAGCCGAGGGAAGAGGGAAGCATGTGTAACGTGACAGCCTCTCCCGGTGCATGGAAGGAGCCCCCCATGAGTAGAACTGTGGAGACACCCGCCAGGAGACTGGCTCCTGTGGGGGACTGGGCGAAGGGCAAACCTTGGGCACCAGTCCTTCTCAGGGCACCCTCCTTTTCCCTCTCTGTCACAGGGGCTGCTGGTCCCACAGTGTGGCGATAGTGGGACTTTCAGAGAAGGCAGTAGTTTGTAATAGTGAAAGAGGGCACGGACAGAGTCAGAACTGGTTCAAATCCCACACATGCAACATACTAGCTGTGTGACGTTGGCACATGCCAACCTCTCTGTGCTTCAGCATTCTCATCTTTAAGTGGGGTTAAAACAACAGTAGTCCTGCCTCTGAGGTCTGAGTGAGAATGGAGTAAGATAACACATGGGAAGCCCAGTGCTTGGTACAGACAACATTCAGTGCTGTGCTTACATTATTCTGGTTCTCATGTTACATTATTATAGGGGACTCAGAGGCCAGGGACAGGAGGACCCCAAAGCAGGAATTGGGGTCCTAGTTTCTAGTTACTGCTCTGCCACTCATTTATTGTGTGACATCAGGCAAGTTACTCTTCCTATCTGTGCTGTGGTTTCCTTATCTGTCAAATGGGGTGTCGGTCCATGAGGCTCCAACCCCTAGACCCTTCCCTCCCTGTGCCCACTCTACGGGGTAGTGAAGTAGGGAAGCAATGGCTAAGTCCTGGGCTCCAGTCTTCCAGGGGCTGAGCCAGAGGTATCTGGTTAAATAGAAACCTCCTGGCCATTTCCTCAATGTACACCCCACCCCCCCACCATGGCCCCTTGGGGCTGCCCTCCTGTGCCCACGCCCAGCCTCTGGTGCCCCATCCACCCACGCTGTGCTCAAGAGAGGCATCAGAGAACTGTCCAGTATCAGGTTTCCTGAAAGTCCCCTGCCCAGATGTCTGGCTCTGATTTCCAGGGGAGGAAACCAGAATATGCCCAGGTCGCAAGGAAGTTCTCCGCAGAGCCCACCTGGGAGAAAGAGAGGACAAAACACACATACTGTCCTCAGCTCTTAGTAATGCCCTTCACTACCCCATGGGGGCTACCATCTCCCATCAAACAGGATCTAACCACCCCCAAGTACACTTCATAACTGGCTGTCTCTTCTGTCCTCTCAGGTCCTGAGGGAGGTAAGCAAGTGGGCAGGTGGCACTAGTCCCATTTTACAGATGATGAAGCAGAGAGTTGTGGGATCTGACCAAGATCAAGACCCTGCTAAGATGGGTGCTCTTTTGACCACCTTAAACTCCCTCTTCATCTGACTGCCTTCCTCTGCGGACCCCTGGAGGAGCAGGAGCAGGACGTCCCCGACCACTCATTTGGAACACTGAGGACCAGAGCTCCAGGAACAAAGATTTTGAAAAGGAGAGCTGACCAAGGGCTTGGGGGCAGAATCAGCCATATCTGGACAGGGCCGGAGACTGAGGCAGCATTTTCACACCTGGTAGCCTATTGGACACACAGTCCTGGAAGGCTGGTTTTATTGCCATTATCATGCCCATTGTACAGAGAGGAAGGCTGACATGCCATGTCTGTTCCAGAGTTGGTGGGGGAGGCTGAGGGCAAAGGAGGGAGGGTTTCAAGGAGGTGCTTCCTGTAGGTGGGTGTTCTGCCCCCCTGCAGGCTTCAGTTTCTGGGCTCCAGCTGGCACCTGCTCCAACAGTGGCTGGCAGGCCTTTGGGACCACAACGTATTGAGGACATCGTGTGTGCCAGGCTCTGGGCCAACTTCTTGCCTTCAAGGAACAAACGCGCCATCAGATGGGCAAAGGTCAATACCTATGCCTAGGGAGAAGTGTCCAGAAAGCATGAGAGAAAACTGGGTAGGGGCATCTAACCCAGAGAGACTTCCTGAAGGAAGTGATGTTTAGGCTTAAAAGGGAAGGAGAAGGCTGAGGGCATTCCAGACCAGACCTAGGCAACAACTGGAGCAAAGGCTCACAGGCATGATGCTTGTGAAAGCAGAAGCAACTTTGAGCCGCTGAAAGGCAGGGTTGAAGGCAGGAACAAGTTTTGGTGAGAACTGGGCAGCAGCCTGGTCAGGGGTGTCCCTAAGGGTGTGGCCTGCTCTTGGAGAGCATGGGAAGCCAGTGAAGATGCCTGCATACCATGTTTCAGAGAGGATGGGCAGGGATGGACAGCCTTGGTCCTGTGCCAGAAGCCTGAGGACCAAGACCCCATGGGCAGAGGGGCTTAATGGGGGAGGTGAGCCTGGACAGGGCCCATGAGACAGAAGGGGTCTGAGATATTGCTGGGTGGTGGTGGGGTGGATTTGGGGAGTAGCATCAGCAAAGAGAAAAAGGCAGTGGGAGTGGGCCTCGGCCTTGTTCCTGGACCTCATCTCCCTGCCCCACACCCTCCGCCCTCCTTTCTGGGCAGTTGCACTTACCCCCATGCAGGGTCAGGGTGGGACAGGGTGGACAGGGGAGGGGAGGGGCTCTGAGCTTGCTGAGAGGTTTGGGGTATAAGGCTGGAGTAAGGGGATCTGTACTGGGCAGGGACCACTCGGGGGTGGGGGCGGGCTCTGTGGGTCCCTGTGGCCTCAGAACCAGAGCTTGGTGCCCAGTGAACTGAAGCCAAACACTCCTAGGCTCAGCCTCACCCCCCATGCCCTGTCTCTGACGGCCACTTCAGGGGAAAACTGTGACCCCCTATCTCAAGTCCAGCATCCCAGACTGAAATTTGTGCAAAAGGCTGGAGGAAGGGCCAGGGAGTTCTGAGCTTCACCAGGGACCCTGGCCCTTACTGCTTGAGAAGATTCTCTGCAGAAAGGCTCCAGCACCCTCCCGCTTTCTCCGCCAGGCACTGATGCAACAAGCACATATCGACCGCCAACTCAGTACAGCCCGTGAGAAGCGCGAGACTGCTGGGATATAAAACAAGTAGCTACCACAGTCAAGTCAGGGAGACCTGAGTAAATGGATCCTCCCAACAGAGGGTGGGAAGTATTGAAGTGGCCCTGCCCAGGAAGTGTCTGGGAAGGCTCCCAGGAGGAGGTGTCCATCCAAGAACCAACCTTGTGAGGAATGGAGGAAAGTTTGATGAAAGGGAGAATCAGAGACCAGTGTCCATCAAGGAAGCAGCTCTTATGAGAACAGGGTTCAGAAGGCAGGAGTCAAAGGTTATGGAGCAAAGGCTGCTCTGCTCTTGGAGCAAGGAAACAATCCTGAAGGGACTGGCTTTTCAGGAGAATGAGAAGGTCTCCCACCCCATCACCCTTTGTCCAGGGCAGGGTGGGGAGGGGGGAGGGTGCAGCAGGGTTCTGCTCCAAGACTCTCAGCATCATGCCTTGTCCCTTGCGTGCGTGCCCACCCAGCTCTGGGTGCGGCCTAGGCCCTGATGGGAACCCAGGGCGCAGGCGAAGGAGAATCTGCTGGTGAGCTAGAGGTCAGGACAGGAGGTCAGCGCGGAGGAGGGGGGCTACACCTCACTGGTCCTCCCCTTCCCCCTCCCCCGTGGCACCACAAGGCACGCAGCCGCATATCACCCGTGCCAGCCCTCACCTCCCGGCAACGTCGCCGCATTCTCAGCCACGCCATCTGGCGTGCCCGCCGCTCCCCAGAACACTGCGGCGGGCGGGGGAGGGGGCAGCGGGGCAGGTGCCCACCCCAGAGCCAGGAAGAAGTGGCAGGTCCCCCTCCCCCAAAGCCCTTTTGGACTTGAGGTGGGGCAGGGAGCTGGGGAAGAGGGTGGCAGGTGCTCTTATGCTTCAGGAGGAAGCTTCGAGCATCCTAAGCTGATGGAACAGGCGCCGTCTGGGCAGTGCCAGCCTGCCCCCTCCCCTTCCTCCTCCCCCCACAGCACAGCTCATGCCAGCAGCACGGGCCCTCAGAGGATCTCCAAATTCCTGCCTGTCCCCTTAGACTGGAGGTGGGGGTGAGGGGAACAGGCTGCCCCCTCCTCACCATGTTCCCACCCTCGTTCTCCACCTGCCTGCCCACCTCAGTGGAGGGCCGCCCTAGGACATGGCTTTAGATGGCTTCGGCCAGAAAAGGGACCCCTGGGTTCTAATCCACCTGCTCCCTATGGCTTGGCACTCTGGTGGGAAATCAAGTCTCCTGCTCCAGCACACTTGCCCCCACCAGTCTTATTTGGGGCATGGTGGTGGCGGCGGGGCGGCAGTGGCTGGCTGGGTGTCCTTCTGGGTGTCAGAATGGAGTGGAGCCTTTACACGTCTGTGTGTATGTCTTTACCTTGGGGGAGCAGGGGGTGTAATGAGAGCAGTTTTACAGAACTGTCCCCTGAGCCAGATTCCCCTAGACTGCTCAGGAATGACCTGTCCCCTCCCTCTCCCTCTCTCTGCCTGCCTCCCCCCTGCCCCCCATCAGGACCTAAGCCTGCACAAAATGGCCGCCACCCCTCTGAGGCAGCCATTTTAGGTGCCCAGACTGTGGCCTCCCTTGGGATGGGGCTATGTCTCCATGGGAACCTCAGACCCTCAGCTCCCAGCTCCCTCCATGGGGGTGGGCAGCAGAAAGGGAGTCTTAGAGGTCTGGCTGAGGTACCCACCATTCCCCTTTCCCTCTCAGAGACCCAGAGGGGACTAGGCCCCTCACCAACTCCCTTCCCCCAATGCCAGGGGGAGGAACAGATGGCATCTCTGGGTGTCCTTCTCCTTCCGTCTCCTTCCTTCCATTTCTGGCTCTTTCTGTCTCTCCGTTACTGCATCTCCGCATCTCTGGGTGAACAGAGAGAAGCATGTATGTCCCTGTATGTTCATGCTTGCTCGTGTGGATGTGGACACGTGTGTGTTGTACCTCTTCCAAGCCTATGTCTGGGGCTGGCCCATCCCACACCTCCCTCTGTTCCAATTTTCCCCTGTTTTTTATTGTATCTTCTAAAAAAAAAGTTGAAACGTGTCGAGTGAGAAAAACTTGTTCCATTTTTCTGAAGGAAGAAAAGACAGGGGCAGGAAACAGACCTAGAGGGATGAAGTTGCCCCTACCCTCCAGTGTGCCCACCCCCCACCCCCAGACCTCCTCCTGTCGGGGGAGGCTGAGAGGGCCTTCTCTGACCCAGAGAGCTGAGGTCATTCTTGAGAGGAGACCAGGAGAGATGGAGTGACTTCCCAAAGGCCCCCTTATCCTGAACAAGGTATGGCTTCCCACCCTGAGCAGAAGGCAAAGGTGGCAGGGGTCTACAAGACCCCTGGTGGCTTAACCCCTCTCTCAGTGTCCAGAGGAGAAAGCAGAGGGGGTCTCTCTCCCCCAAGGAAGTATTCATTCACTTGCTCATCCGTTCATTCTCCCATCAATTCAACAAAAACTCAATTCCTGTATAGACAAAGCATCCTCAATGTGTGTGTGGGTATGTGTAAGAAATTAATATGGTTGAGCACGTTACAGTTTACAAAGGGCTTTAATAAAAATAAGAGATATTGTTAATTGTTTATCGAATGCTCACGATATTGCTGGCCCTGTGCTACCTCATTATAGGTATTATCCCATTTAGTACTGACAGCAGCTCTACGAGGTGCAGTATTATTATCCCCATTTTACAGATGGAGAAATCAAGACTGAGAGACAGTGTGCAACCTGCTTCCGGTAGTTAGCATTCTTGGGTGCTAGTAAGTGGGGTTGGGCAGAAATCAGAGCCCAAAGTGTGTGAATGTAACCAAAATGTCACATGGCTCAGGGGCCTTGAGGAGAAGGACTCCATGTCAGGATTGAAGACCTCACCCTCGGTAAAGCGACAGCAAAGATTTTGAGGCTGTGCTCACATTTGGAGAGGGGCTGGGTGGCATTCCTGAGTCTCTGCCCCACCTGAGGCCTATCCTTTGGCCTCTCCCTCTGGCCATGCCCAGAGCACCCTAGGCCATCAGCCAGAGGTAGGATTCTACCTTCCCAGACCTAAGGTCCACACATGAATGGTGGAGAACTTAGCATTGGCCTCTCAGCCTTGGTTGACCACTGAGGCAGATTGTGAGGTTGTGGAAGGAGCACTTGGCTGGGAGTTAGGCCCCCTACGTTCTATGTCTGGTTCTGCTCTCCATTAGTGTGTTCCTGGGCAAGACAGTCCCCCTCTGGGCCACAGGAAAAAAACAAGTTGGGGCTATTCATTCGGAGGCTCTTTTCAGTTCCTGGCCAACTATCCCTGGGAGCCTCAGACCGTACCAGCCCCCCTTCTCCAAGGCCTCCTTAGCCATCTTATGTGCCTTGATCCAAAACCTAATTCATTCTACCAAGGACCAAATCCTTGTCTTACCAGCCCAAGGTCCCCTTTGGAGGCTCCCTATGGGAGAAAAATGGTCCCTGCCCAGACTGAGAGCAAAGCCCTGCCTTGCTGTCATTGCGTCACCACAGCGATTGGCACACAGTTGACATCAAAGTGTGTGTGCTGAAGATAGAACTGAAGTTGTCTGTGTAAGCTAGAGGCTGGGGAGGGACTGGAAATGGGGGTCTGAAACACACAAATGCTGAATCGGGGTGTGGGCAAGGGTCTTTCTCACCTGGTTGTAATTACCTGCTCACACTCATGGATCTGTCTGAGTCAGGATGTCTCTCCACTTTCTGCACTGCGGGGTGAGGAACAGGGGTGTGTGTGTGTGTGTGTGCGTCGCGCGCGCACGCGCGCGTGTATCAAGCTACCTCCCTCAACTTGTGCCATTTGCATCTGTGTCTGGCCCAGTGAGAGAGCTGAAAGGTGAGCTGTAAGAGAAAACAGCAATTTTCTACCTTCTCTATCAAGACACCTGTCTGACCCACCTCCCCTTTGTCCCTCTCAAGCCCACTGGAGTTGGCTTCAGTATTTTCAGTATTTTTTGTAGGGGGAAGAGAATGCTGAGTCTTCTCCAAGAACTTCAGGCAATTTCCAGCCCAGCCCCCTCCTCCTCCCTTCAATAAGTCAGAAGACCAGGAGAGGAAGCCACTGGTGGGAAGGTTGCTTGTCTAGCAGGGGGAGGGGGTTGGGGGTGGCGATGAGAGATTTCTGGTTAGGAATCCAGACTGAGACCCTCTCCCTCACTCCCAGTGGGGGGTGCATAGGCTTAGGGTTATTCCAGAGGCTCTTCTCCACCCCCACCTCAGCATACATATGCCCCCAAACACCTAAGGAAATCTCTCCCATAGGCTGACTCCACAGATATACACACATGTCCCCACAGACACACACGCCCATGCAGAAGCACAGACATCCAGGCAAGTCTTTCCTTTTCTCTGTCTTTCCCTTGGTTTGAATTTCGTTCAGCCACATATGTTGTGTGTGCGTGAGGGTGGGTGGGGGAGGGGCAGACAGGGATGAGGGATGGCATGGTGCCAACATCTACCTATGGGGTTGGGCCAGGGACGCCCCCCACGCCCACCCTGGGAGGGGGCCTCAGCTGTCCCTTTGTGGCTGAGGAGATCCTCCTGCGGAGTGGGGGCAAGCATAGAGGTCCCTTCTCCAGACCTGAGGATTTGGTCCCTGACCCACCTTTGGGGGCCTGCAAGGGAGGAAATGGACAGAGCAGGACCCTGGAAAGAGCATAGAATTGGGGGCCACCATACCCCCCCCCAATTTCCAGGCTTGCCACCCCATTGTTCCCATGTGGGGGGCTCTACAATCGAGGGGGGCAACTCCTCCCACCTCCCTTTCAATCCCTGCTTTCCCTGCGTTGGGCGGGGAGGGGAGGGCGGCAGAGATATTTATTTATTTCCTTTATTTATTTAATTTTTTTTTTGGAGTAGAGAGTGACAGATGGCGGCGGGTCCCGGGGGAGCCGGCTCTCCCCCAATGCAGACGCATGCCAATCACCGTCTCTCATGTGATAGCTGCTGCCCGTGACGTGCCAAGCCCATATGGCCTGGCATAGAGGCTGGTACCCCGCCTGGTAGAGATGCCACACTCGCTCCGCGGTTCGCATGGCGCTCTGAAGACGCCGGCGCCCGCCGCCTTGAGGAGCCGCTGCCCCCGCTCCCTGAAGATGGGGGAACAATGAAATAAGCGAGAAGATTCCTCTTCTCCCCCCTCTCTCTCTTGCCCCCCTCCCCCCCCTCCCCTCCCCTCTCCCCTTGACTCCTCTCCGAGGTAAGTTGTCCGAAAGGGAGCTGGATCTGACCCGCCGGGTGGGGGGGTGGGGGAGGGCGGCTGCTTCGGCCGACTAGCGGGTCCCCAAATCCCCCCTTCCTGGGAGGATGCCCCTTCATAGGGTGGGTATCAGAGGTGTCCTGGGTTCCCTCTCCCCTAGGGGTTGCAGCTCAGGGGGCTGCGGAGGGAGGTGTCTCTGCCTGCGATGGGTTTGGGGAGAAAAGCAGGATTATGGGGGGGCAATGAAGAGACTGAGATGGGGACCCCCCCATGGTTGTCCCAGAGGAACCTGCGACCTTTCCTTACCACCAAAAAAAAAAAAAAAAAAAAGGAAAAGAAAAAAGAAAAAAAAAAGCAAACAAATTTGATTCTTCTCCCTCATCAACCCCGAAATACAACGAGATCTGAAGAGTCGTGAAGGAGGGAGGCAGTTTGAAGGGGGGAAAGGGGTCCCTGACCGCAGGAGAGACGGACAGGGCTCGCTTCTCTCCGTCTCCTCCCCACGCCCGGGTTCCTAGGTCCTCACCTCCCGGAGCCGGCTCGGGGAGCTGGGGACGCCACGGCTAGAAGAGACGATCCTCCCGCCTCTGGAATTGGGGCTGCGGGGGTGGGGGCCGAGCCGAGGGCGGCGCGCGGCCAAGTTGCAAATTGGATTAGGGAGCGTGGGGGTGAGAGCCGCGGGAGGGGTGGGGGAGCCGGGCCGGGGGGCCCGGGCAGCCAGAGCCGCGGAGCGGGGCAGCTGTCCCCACCCGCGGCCGCCCAGGCTTCCTCCACCGCCAGAGGAGAACCGGCGTTCAGAGCGAGCGTGCCGCCTCCCCCGGCGAAGATGTCGCTTTCCTAAAGCCCTATTCGGTCCCTGCCCTGACCCTGAGAAGCCCCGAGCGCGGGCAGCGGCCCCTCATTCAGGCAAGGGGCGGAGCCGGGGCCCAGCGCTGGGGAGAGGGCCTGGGCCGAGATCCCGGGCGGGCCGCCGGGGCAGGGCTGGGCCAGCTCTGGGCGGGGCAGGCGGAGGAGGTGGGCATCCCGGGCCCCTTGGGCAGGAATCCACACCGGACTCGGGGGTGGAGGCAGGTTGGGGGAGGGGGGCGGCGTGACCCCAGCGCGCCCCTCACTCAGTGCTGTCTCCCCTTCCCGCCCGCGGGGCGCCCTCAGGCACCATGCTGACCCGCCTGTTCAGCGAGCCCGGTCTCCTCTCGGACGTGCCCAAGTTCGCCAGCTGGGGCGACGGCGACGACGACGAGCCGAGGAGCGACAAGGGCGACGCGCCGCCGCCGCCGCCGCCGCCTCCGCCGGGGCCCGGGGCTCCGGGGCCCGCCCGGGCTGCCAAGCCAGTTCCTCTCCGTGCAGACGAGGTGCCGGAGGCCGCGCTGGCCGAGGTCAAGGAGGAAGGCGAGCTGGGGGGCGAGGAGGAGGAGGAAGAGGAAGAGGAGGAAGGGCTGGACGAGGCAGAGGGCGAGCGGCCCAAGAAGCGCGGGCCCAAGAAGCGCAAGATGACCAAGGCGCGCCTGGAGCGCTCCAAGCTGCGGCGGCAGAAGGCAAACGCGCGGGAGCGCAACCGCATGCACGACCTGAACGCGGCGCTGGACAACCTGCGGAAGGTGGTGCCCTGCTACTCCAAGACGCAGAAGCTGTCCAAGATCGAGACCTTGCGCCTGGCCAAGAACTACATCTGGGCGCTCTCGGAGATCCTGCGCTCCGGCAAGCGGCCCGACCTGGTGTCCTACGTGCAGACGCTGTGCAAGGGTCTGTCGCAGCCCACCACCAACCTGGTGGCCGGCTGCCTGCAGCTCAACTCGCGCAACTTCCTCACGGAGCAGGGCGCCGACGGCACGGGCCGCTTCCACGGCTCGGGTGGCCCGTTCGCCATGCACCCCTACCCGTACCCGTGCTCGCGCCTGGCGGGCGCACAGTGCCAGGCGGCGGGCGGCCTGGGCGGCGGAGCGGCGCACGCCCTGCGGACCCACGGCTACTGCGCCGCCTACGAGACGCTGTATGCGGCTGCGGGCGGCGGCGGCGCGAGCCCGGACTACAACAGCTCCGAGTACGAGGGCCCGCTAAGCCCCCCGCTCTGTCTCAATGGCAACTTCTCACTCAAGCAGGACTCGTCGCCCGACCACGAGAAGAGCTACCATTATTCTATGCACTACTCGGCGCTGCCCGGCTCGCGGCCCACGGGCCACGGGCTGGTCTTCGGCTCGTCGGCTGTGCGCGGGGGCGTCCACTCGGAGAATCTCTTGTCTTACGATATGCACCTTCACCACGACCGGGGCCCCATGTACGAGGAGCTCAATGCGTTTTTCCATAACTGAGACCTCGCGCCTGCCCCTTTCTTTTTCTTTTGCCTTTGCCCGCACCCCTGCCCCCAGACCCCCTCCCAGCGCAAGGGGACCCCCACCTATCCTGGCGCCGGGCGCGGGGAGCGGGCCGCCGGTACTGACCCTCTCTTGGGCAGGGCAGTCCTCTTACCTGTGGGTGGCCCGTCCCAGGGGCCTCGCTTCCCCCAGGGGACTCGCCTTCTCTCTCCCCAAGGGGTTTCCTCCTCTTTCCCAGGGGTGGTTCTCCAGGGACCCATCTTTGGGCACTCCCTGGAGACCACTCCACATTTCCTAATCCCTACACCTAGGTTTCCTCCTCCCCTTCCCCCCTGCAGGCCCAAAGGCATTGGCAAGGGGGCAGCTGAGCTGTGGGATACTGTTTTCCCCCTATTGTTGTGTCGTCGTCGTTATTATTATTATTATCATCATCGTTATTATTATCATTATTATTATTATTATTATAACAGACACCGAGCTGCCGAGGCAGAAAGGAGCCGGGCGCCCCCTCTTTCTTGAAGAGGGCATAAGTCAGGGCGCCTGAGTCTGGACCTGGAACGCCCTCGCCCCAACCCCTAGTCTCAGCGTTTTGTGAGTTTAATTTTGGCGGGAGGAAGTGTGGATTGAGAGGAAAGAGAGAGGCCAAGACAATTTGTAACTAGAATCCGTTTTTCCCTTTTCCTTTTTTTAAACAAACATACAAAAAAAAAAAAAAAAAAAAAAAGCTGAGAGGCGACGGAGGCCGAACGCAGAGTCCGGATCGGAGAGAAAACGCAGTAAGAACTTTTAGAAGCAATAAAAGGCAAAAAATACTACTACCAATAATAAAAAGACACAAATATCTATGCAAGGAGGTTCTGACAGAGCCTAGCGGCCCGGCCCGGCCCCGGGATGCCCCTCCCGGCCCGCGGGCCGCGCCGCCCAAGCGCGGATCTGTGCACTTTGGTGAAATGGGGGCCGGCGCCGCCCCCTCCCCTCCCCAGGTTCTTACAATCAGTGACTCGGAGATTTGGGGCCCCAGTGCCACTGCCCTCCCCCGCCCCGTCCCCATTGTGCGTCATGCTGTTTTTTAAAAACCTGTTTCCAAATTTGTATGGAATGGCAAACTGTTGGGGGGGTCGGTTTGGGGAGGGAGGGTTTGCATGAGAGACACACACACGCACACCACACCGCACGCACACGCAAGGCCCCGCGCGGGCGTCTGGGGGCAGAGGGAAGAGAGTTCGCCGAACCCTCGCTCCCCGCAGGCAATCCTCATCCCGGGTTGAGGGTGGAGACCAAGACCTAGGGCCAGCCCCGCCCCTGCCCAAATGTGCCTCGGTGGGCGCAAGGCGCCCGGCGATTTCCGGTGGCTGGAGAGGTTTTTTTGTTGGTTTTTTTTGTTTTTGTTTTTGTTTTTGTTTTGTCTGAGGCGTCCTCTTGGCTCTGGCTAGCAGGTGGGCAGGGAGAGGGCTGAGGGCTCTTTCTGGAAGTTTCCCAGAGAAAGGGGCAAAAGGAGAACATCTCCCCACCGGAGGCAGGAGATCAGGCATCCAAACACACGATGCAAAAAATGCAAACCCACAGGCGACACACCCACACACTTACCCACACACTCACACGCAATTTTACCTTCCTCTTGTAGAGAAGATGAAACTCCCGTCGGACACCCGAAGTGCATTGCGTGTTTCTGTTCAGTTTAATGACGATTAATAAATATTTATGTAAATGAGATGCAAAGCCGGACCCGGTTTCTCACGGTGGCCTCATTTCATTTGGGGGACTGAGCTGGGGCTCTGGGGGATGAAGACACAGAGTCGAGTGACTGTATAGAGGCCGAGTACAGTTACCCTAGACATTGCCGGGTGGGATTTCCACCTTATAACCTCGCTCACACCGGTCCACTGGGCATCAAAACAGCTACACTCACTGCCCTCCCAGACCTTATACAGACTCACACACACTCCTAGCACAAAGCGTTGCACTAATCTCCTTACACTCCTTCAGTTCCCAAACATGCACATGCACCTCCTTTGAGAACAAAATATCTTTTCATCACTTAAAAAACGACCCAGTTGGGAGCAGCCAGTCTTTTTACAACCCTCTGTTCGCTGTTGCAAAAAATAAGTGCATAGAGATAAAGAGACAACCATTTGAACCAGATGGGGATATTTTTAAATAAAAAAAATTATAAGGTTATGAGGATGAACTATTAAAGCAGGAAGTCTTTTTGGTTTTAAATTTGTGTTTCAGTGGACTCAGGGGAATCAGCCCTTTTTAGTCTCAGGAAGGCTGATATCTGTAGTAGTGTTGGCAAGGTTGCAGGTGTTCCCAGAGCTAGAGGAGGGGTCAGAATCGAGGTGCCCACCTGGAAGAATGGAGCTTGAGGTCGCCATGCGTTTCCCCTGACAGGACAGCAGGAAACCCCTGGTCCATACCTAGACAGCTTCCGTTCTGCCTGGTGCAGCTCCAGACAGAGGGACGCCTTCAGTCTAGGAAGGTAGAAGAAGGACACCGCAGCAGAGCTTGCTCTGCCCAGAATTCTCTTTCTCTGAGCCTCAGGGACATAGGCATCTCTGAACTGACTTCCCTGAAAGGACCTTCCCTTAGACACCGGTGCCCACTGGACCCCTGGAATACTTGGAAAGGGGGGTCTAAATCCCAAAGACCACCATCCCAAAGCCTGAACATGGTTAGGAATACCGAAACTGAACTGTTACTGACACGGCTTACTTAAATTATTTTAAACATACACAAATACTGTTGCTTGTTTTAGGGCTGAAATGGGGGGGGGTGCTGTTGGGGCTGGAGCTTGTGGTCAGGCATGCTAAGGCTTTTAAAGATTGGATTCCAGGCCCCCAAATGAGAGCACCCTGACAAAATCTGGAAAGGAGAAGGTAGTTGAAGAAGGAAGCCTTAGATGTGAAAGGGTAGATTGGATTATACTGTCTGACCTTCAGCTCAGCGCCCCCCTTAAGTGACCACTTAAGTGGGAACGATGCCCTCTCTCCTCCACCGCAGGACTCGTGCTGGTGGAGGAGTCTGGGGCCTTGGAGCTGTCCGCTCCCAGGTGCTGACTCTCGTCCAGTCTTGAGCGTTCTGGTCGCAGAGGAACGCTGCTTAAGCCGCACAGTGAGAGGCCCTTTCCGACACCTGACACCTGCCTAGTTTTCAGAGAATTTCACTGGAATCTTCTCAAAATTTCATTCTAGAATTCTTACAGGATCATATCTCTAAAGTGAGATTAAGAACTGCCTCCTTCCACCTAGGATTCACTTCTCTTAGTGGTCTAAGAGAATTTAATAAAACTCTGAATCATCCCTATTCTTGGGAGAAAGGACTTGACCCACCTTTCTCCCCCACTTCTCAAATGGTGTATGAAGCTAGGCGCAAATCCCAGACTCAAATCTGGAGCCTGGTCTGCTCATGGCATGGGACAGGCCTGGCAGGGACAACTAGAGAGAAAAGGAACTCGGCACCCATCCCAAGGCCTGAGTCTTATCCTGCCCTGGAAACAAGGTTAATTGGGTTTCTCTCCCACTCAGCCTGTTTCCTAGAACGCATTCTGAAGTCCCGGGCTGGGTAGCATCCAGGTGGCTTGGGGCCGGAAGCAAAAGACCCCTCCACGTGGCTTCCCTGGCCAGATCACAGACTCCTACGTTTCCCTCTTCCGGCTACTCCACGCGGCACAATTCGACTTTTGAAGCTGGATTCCAGATCCTTTGGAAAGATGTTGATGACTCTCCAGCCACCGCGTCTGTGGTCATTTTGGGCTGGGGGGTGCTGGGGGTGTCCCATTTGGGGCGGGGATCTGGAGCACCGCTGCTTCCCGTGAATTCCAGCAGCTACCTGAGCTATCCCTTTCCCATTTCCTGACCCTTCCCCCACACTCCCTGCACTCTGGCTGTGCTCTATCCTCCCATCACCCTCCTCTCCAACACTCAACTTCCCCGGTGAGATAGCGAGATGAGCAGGAGAAGAAGATGCATGAGGACACCCGGCCCCAAGCTCCCCCTCACAGGTCGTTTCCTCTCACTGGCTCTCCTGCTTGCACGCACACACAGAGAGAAGCTCCAGGAACAGAAGGAGGTGGGGGGGGGGTGCGGGGCGGAGAAAGCTAAAAGGGGCCAGAACAGTGGGAGGGAGGGGGCAAGGGGAGAAGTCGAAGAGAGGACGCCCTTCTTGCCCTAGGTTGAGCAGCGGGATCTCCAAGCACGCACTAGCAGGCATAGCTCAACCCCTGGACTGCGGAACCTGAAGGCTGGCCCCAGGATCAATCTGGAGGGTGTCTTCCCCTTGATTTTCCCACCCTTATCCAAAGTCAAGCATTTGGAAATGACAGGGCAACAGAGAAGTTTCTGAGTGCAGGCCATTTGTCCATGGGGGAAAGTGAGGAAAAGGCTCGTTTTTTGTCTTCTCTGTTTAACCAGACATAATCTGGACCATGAGCCCCTGATGCCCAGTGAACCCCCAGCTCTCATTTTGTCACCTGGTGGGACAGTCCAATAAACCATTGAGTACAGTCCAGGGAAACTAAACCCCATGGGAGTCAACAACAGGGAACCCCTCACACCCCCTAGACTCCATCAGGTCGTGTTTGTTTCTCTCTGTTTTATGGGGAAGTCCGTGGCTGCAAGGATCTCCCACAGAGGTCAGTTATTTCATTCCCTCTTGGATGACCTTTGCTTTCTCCTCTTCCCCAGAATCTTAAATTTGAAGTTGCCTGCTCCTTGGAGAAATCCGTTGATCTGAGGGGACATTGAGACTGAGGGATAATTCTAGATTCCACGGTTTAGTTCTTAAGGGAGGTGGGAAGAAAGGGACAGCGTGGGCCGGGCCTGACCAGTGTTGGTCTCCACCTCCACTCCCAGGCTCCGCATGTTACAGCAAGGGTCAAACCAGGACTCCTCCACACTTGACCTGCTCCTATGTGTTCAAAGGAGAAATCTGCTTTTTGTGAGATGTGGAAAGGGGAAGAAGGGTCTCAGCTGTCACAACAGACTTCCCAGCTCACAGCCCAAGACATTGTCACTTTTCTTTCTTTAGGGCTGGGACATGAAGGCACTGGCCACGGACCAGAAAGGACCTTAAGAAACCTGGAAACCCTGCTCCCCTCCCAAATCCTGAATCAGCCTCTTTCCTCTCTGTCCTGCCTCTTGAAAAATTCTGGACAAAGTTGTGCTGGGTGGGAAGTGGTAAGAAAGGCACAGACCTGGGAAGGGTTGGGCTGCCCTCTGAAACTTTCTCCATCTTAAAGCACTGAAATAGGAGCAGCCTGCCCACGGAGGGCCAACAGGAGAACGCTGAGAGGAAGTCTGGGCTCGCAGGCAGGAAGGCAACCAGTTTCTCAGGGGGCCATGCCAGGGACTGGGGGGGACTTAGACCCCCCACTCCGTGTGAGGAGAACCTGCGGTGCTCACAAAGGAAAGAACAAGGGATCCCCTAGACACTGGCTGTGCCAAGAAAGCTGGGGTCCTGCGTTGGGTGGAGCTGCTGCCCAGATGTGCACCAGGGTGTGGCTCTGGCGCTGGAAACTCTGATCGCCTGTTCCCGCACAGGAGCAGGGTTCCATACACGGAGTGTTTGCCCGGTGTGCTGTTATTCAAACCTTTCTCTCCACCTCGGTATTCGTCTCATTCCTTTTTTTGGAATTAATTGAATTAGAAACCGGTCTTTCCGGGGCGCTTCCACCTCCCGCCCGAGGCTGCGCTGGCCAGGAGGCCAAGGCAGCCAGGTCAGGTCCCGCCGGGACGAAGGAGCCCCCAAGCCCCTTTGGGGACCCGCGTGCCAGTTCCTACCCTCAGCCAAGTCTTCGCCAAGGGCACAGCTGGGCGGGGTCTGGGCAGTCCGCCCGGCTTGGGACATCTGTTCTCGCCAGAGTCGCATTAAAGGCAAGGGGTGGGGGTGGGGGGCTCAGAACCAACCTCTCAATTGAGCCGATGCCTGCTTTCTGGACCGCAGGCGGAGGCAGTGGGGAACACCCGACTCGCGTAGTTTTCTCTTTCCCCTCGGGAAAAGCGAGAGAATTGGTATGGGGGAAAGTGGGGGCTTTCTCCCTTGCCTCCGTCTCTCCTGCCTAACAATCAGATGCCACATCGGACCTCACTCCTGGAGGGGAACAGGGTCCTCCTGCCCCGCGGGAGCTGCCCCGGAGCCTCCGGAGGCACTGGCGCCCAGGATACCTCGGAGGCTTCGGGCCGGCGGGAAACGGTACGGATCCCGCTTGCAGCGAACTCGCGCTCGGCTGGGCTCGGAGGCCGAGGCGGGGGCGCCGCGCAGGGGAAGAGTTAAACACAACTCAATTAAAACTTCGAAAACATTTGGATTTATATTGGGGGGAGGGCGGTGCTTTTTTAAAAAACCTGAGAAGGACCACAAAGCCCTTAAGCAAAAACAAACCAAAATCCTTAACTACTGATCATTTTGCAGAAAAAGAAACATCCCTCAGACACTTCTCCTTTGGTGCCACCACGGAAGAGCTCCCGCCTGGCCAAGACCAGCGCCTGGACACCCCTTCACCACCCCAGTGCCCTGGCGCTGAGCCCAGGTCGCTCCTTGCCCACCCTTTGCTCCCGTGTTGGTGCCAGTCTGTGCCACTCAGCCGGTGCCCGGTGCCCGGTGCCAGGCGCGGGGGGAAGGCGGGGCGGAGCCGAGGCTCCAGCTTAAATTCCATGGCATCTGTTCATTATTATACAGTGAGGATTTTTATATGGACAGCTAAATTAAAGACAGATTTTTGCCAGAATTGCAGATCCCATAAAAATGATGACACAGGATGGGGGCTTTTTCTTTTTTAAAAAAAAGAAAGAAAGATTTAAAAAACACAACCCAACAAACCACAAGCCGAATCCCTCTGTGCCCCTCTCCTCTGATGTCAGTGAGTTACTCTGGCCCCTTTGCCTTCCCCTTCTTCCACCAGCACGGGCTGCCCAGGGAGAACCAAACCCCAGCGGCTCTTCAAGCCCAGCCTGCTCACAGATGCCCAGTGACCAACCAGCTCTCTCCCACAGCTGCTGGGGCGGGCAGAGGCAGAATGGCCGGGTCAGGTGTGGAGGGTCAGGATGGAAACTGGAGCTGGGAGGGAGTGCCAGAAAGAGGTAGGAGTCAGGGGGCTCGACCTTTCTGCATTCCAAATTCAAAGGGCAGGCTGTGTTTTTGGCTGGTTGCCAAGGCTGGGGACAGCTGGTGAGGACCAGGCAATGGGGGGGGGGGGCTCCCACTCCTGTACATGGGATAGCACCCACTTCCCCCTCTCTGATGGAGAGGGTGATATAGTAATTGATCCCTGGGCACAATCTGCCCAGGAGCGGGAGTTCTGGAATTTCTACTTTCAGAGATTCTAGAATGCTGGAACCTGCACCAGGTTGATGGTATTCTAGAACTTGCAGGGATTCAGGAATTCTGAGTCCTATACGAGGAAAGAGACCTCCCGGACTTCCGTGGTTCTGGTTGCAAAGACTTGAATTTGAAGTTCAGGGATGATTTCTGGAGCCCTGGGGGAGAATGGAAAAGTGTGGGCATGAACTGGGGGGAGGATTGAGAAAGTGAGGGCCACTCTCAGGAGCTCAGATGGGTCCCCCCAAATTAGTGAGTGTCTTTCTTAATTTTCTTTAATTTCTTTTTTTCAGAGAAGAAGAAGAAGAAAAAAAAAAAACAAATATCTGTGCAGTTCTGTGTCCTCCAGACAATTGCTCTGTCTGTAACTCTGTCTGTGGGGCTGTCTGCTCCTCTCCCTCAGATTCGGAGTTGACAGAATTCATATCAGAAGAGCGAACGCAGGGACATCTGTGTGCGGAATGACTGTGCCTACTCGAACCTGCCAATCGCTCCTGGCACGAGCTGGGTAACAAATGCCTGTTACCTCGGAATGCTGGCGGGTGGGGGGAGGGTGGGGGAGGGTGCCTGGCACCACCCCGGGCTGCCAAGCCCTGCCAAGGCCCCCTCCTGCCCTCAGCGGGTCCCGCCCCCTTCCCCGAATTGAGGGTCCGCGGAATTGGATTGTTCCTTAATTAGCAGTGATTAGAAAATTTGGGTGTCTCTCAAACCCCGGCCAAACCGGGTATCCTTGGCCTCCCTGATCTCGATCCTCACTCCCCTCCTGCCCTCCCTCCTGTTTTCCGGATTAACTCTGGGTTTCCACCGAGGGCAGGCAGGCGGCCAGTTGGGGGTGGGGTGGCTCACGGAATGCAGGGAAAGGGGTCTCTGGAGGGAAGAATTCCGCCGAAGTTGCCAGGAGGAGTTTCTGTCGCGAAGTGTGAGGCTCTGTGTGGAGGGTTTGCGTATACGCGGTTGACGGGATGATGTGAGGGTTTTGAGGTGGGGCAGAGAGCGAGAGGGACAGAGAGACGGGGATCGCAGAAGGAGAGATAGGGCTGAGGAAATGCGGAAGCTGGCAAGGAAGGAGAGAAGAAGGCAAGAGGCGGGGGCAGCGCCGACCCTGTTCTCTCCGCACCAGGAGTCTCCGGAATTCGGCCCAGCCCGTTGCCGCGACCCGGTCGGCTTCCCCCGCCTCTTGGCCTGGGCCTCCGGCCGAGCTCCCTGATCCATCAGCCGGTTCTGCTATCGGAGGTGGGGGAGGGGAGGGCGCTACGCCACAGCCAGTGCCAGCTGGGGGTGGGGGTAGTTATTGCGAGGAGGGGCGGAGAGCACATCTAAAATTCCGAGACATCTGTTCACCCAGGGAGGAGACACTGGGCGCAAGAAGGCTGGGCGCCCCCACCCCGCCCGCTCTGCCCGCCGTTCCAGGGGCGGGACTCCCGCGCTCCCCGTGCCCCTACCCCCTCCCCCCCAAGCACCAACGGTGGCCTGCAGAAGGGGGTGTTTAGCAAGGGATCGGGCTGGGGGGAGTGGGATTCTGGAGCTACCGTCTTACAGGGTCTTCAGAAGGGGAGAATCAGGGCTCAGGGGAGGGCTGAAAGGGAGGGTGTGGAGGGGTGTCTGTCAGAACAGATCTCCCCAGAGCACCCACAGACACCCCCCATATATAGGCACATAGACTTGGCCATCATACATGCTCAGATATAAATCCTCACGTTCCTGTGAACGCACATAACTGACCCCCTTTGAACATGATCATGTATTCATTCAAGCCATCTTACTAGATGCTTGGTCTTCACCGGGCTTGGGCTAGATATCGGGGAGATAGCTTCCTACCCATCAGGAGCAGTGAGCACATTGGATACCCAAGTGCACATGCCCACACACTGCCCTCACCCTCACAGAGACTCTATTCTAAATGGGAGGAGGATCTGGAGGGAGGGAGCTCCAGTAACAACACCATCCTCCAAGTCTGTGGACAGTTTCCCCAGGGGAAACCGGGACAGGGTCTAAGAGCCCAACAGGGGGCTCTGGACCCACTGCCAGCCACTTGTCACCGTCTTGCATACTCCCTTTTGGCAGGAGACACTGCCCTCAGACGTTGCCTGAACAAGCTCCTAACCCACTTCCCACCAAGCCTTGATGACCACCTCTCTCTTTCCTATGCCCTGGCCTGGCACCTGCCCCTCCACCAGGGCTGCCCTAGCTGGGCCGACAGAGGCCAGGCCTCTCAGCTGGGAAATGTCCATGTGGTTGCTACTTAAAAACTGATTTATGAGGCCGTGGCGGCTGCGGAGGCTTGGCCTGCGGTCCTGGTAGTAATCAAGGGCATATGCCCATCTCGCCTGGCACTGCCCAGCTTGTGAGCCCAGCCTTGGCCTCTGCTCTCCTGCTGGGAAGAGAGAGGCATAAAAGGTACCAAGTCCCTTTCTCTTCAAGCGATCTCTCTCCTCCTCCACACTCCTCCTTTTCCTCCTCCTTCTCTTCTTCCCTTTCTCCTCTCCCTCCTCCCTCCATTCCTCCTCCTTCCCTCCCTCCCTTTCTCTTCCTTCTCTCCCAAGTGGCACGGACCAGCCTGTGTGCCGGGCTGGCGCTCACAGCTGCAGCCCATCTGCTATGATTGAATGGTGACAGTGATGAGACAGGAGCTGGGGGGAATGGGAGGACATGGGGGCTGCCCTGCCACCCCTCACCCCTCCTTGTGCCAGTCCCCACATGCTTCCTTGACCTCCAGAATGAGACCATCTATTTTGCCTGTGCAGGGTGGGGAAATCCCACCCCTCTAAGTAGTAAGGGAATTTCTTTCCTCCTACCTAGATTCCTTAGAAGAAAAGAGCAGAAGTGTAGATAAAAAAGGGAGAAGGGATTGGGGTTGGAAGAGCAATCTGGAAGAAATGACCCATATGTTCACACCTGTACAGGCTTGGGGGGGGCACTAGCTCTAAATAGGGTGGAGTATTGAGACTCTGGTCTGGGCGGGGAGACACTGATGTAAGCCCAGGATCCAGCTTTTTCAGGAATCCAGGAAAACATCCTTGACGGTCCTTGGTGTGTACCTTGTTCCCTAGACCCTGTCTTTCCTCACCATGGGAGTCCTCCTCTGTACCCCTAGAAAATCTGCTGACTCTGAAGAGCTGGGAAATCACAGTTCTCTGTGGTGCTCAAAAGGAGACCCACAGGTTGAACCCGAATTTGTAGCAGGAAGTTCTAGTTAAACAGGAAGAAAAATTTCCCTGATTCCAGTGCAAAACCAAGATCTAACAATAACGATGGAAACTAGCATATATGTGGATCTTATTATGTATTCATAACTGACTTAAATTAAGCATTACACACAAGCTAATGATTATCTCAACCACTTTTTGGTTGAGATAATTGCTGTCCACTTTTTGAGGTTGGGATGGTTGTCATACCCATACTACAGAAAAGGACACTGGGGCACATACATCCAACTTGTATCCTATTCCTGTCTTCTCTCTTGGTAGGAATAAGAGAATAATTAGGAGGTCCACAAATTTTCAGGAACATTGTCCTTTCTTTTTCACTCACTTCTCTCCTTCTGCCTCTCTTCTTCCTCTGCCTGCTCCTTACCTTCAGTCAACCCAATACCTTCTCTCCTGTGAACTCCCATACATGTGGCTCTCTTTCTGCCACTGCTCACATGCAAATAGGTGGAAACACCCCCAAGAAGGCATTCACTGTCCCCATCCCACACATGAGGAAACCTAAACACAGACCTGACTGCATTTGATCCCACTTTCTGTGTTAGGGCAGTTTCTCCTCACATCTGTACTCCTGGCCCATGGGGTCTCTCTGCCCGAAGCTCAGGGTGGAGAATGCCATTGTGAACAGCTGCAGGACCAGCCTGGACTTCCAGTCTAATCTGGGCCCCTGGGGAGCAATTTGCTCCACCTGGCATATTTCCCCTGTCCTTTCCCTGGACACTGGAGTCTGTCTGAGTGACTCATGCCCTCTCTCATTTTTGCCATCTGCACCTCTATCCTCTCCCTTTCCTTTTCCTCCAATCTCTTTCTTCTTCCCTCTCTCCTTTCCTCCATCTTTACACATTCTTTCTCCCCCCCCTTTTCTCTTTCATCCTTCCTCATCTTCTTCATCCCCTCTTGCCTAGTTATTAAATAATAAAGCCCTTTCATTCTTGAAAATCCTCCTCCTCCACCAGGAAAGTGGGCATTCTTTTTTTTTTTTAAAGATTTTATTCATTTATTTGACAGACAGAAATCACAAGTAGGCGGAGAGGCAGGCAGAGAGAGAGAGGAGGAAGCAGGCTCCCCGCTGAGCAGAGAGCCCAATGCGGAGCTCGATCCCAGAACCCTGGGATCATGACCTGAGCCGAAGGCAGAGGCTTTAACCCACTGAGCCACCCAGGCGCCCTGTGGGCATTCTTTATATTCTATATATTTCACAACGAGGGGGCTGCTGGTGGGGGAGAATCCCTACTAGGCAATCGCACCAGAGAGAAGTTTTTATCTCAAGAGAGGGAGATAGGAACCCATAATCCAATCTTACAGATAAGCATTAAGCAGTCACTAAATCCCTACAATCCTCAGAACAAATCCAGATCAACATTGCTGTCCACTTGCCCAACACAAATTGAGATAAGAAATCAGGTGGGAAGCTTTTTGTGGGGTTATGATAGAACTTTCTTGGTATCTGTCTCCTTCCACTACTATTTTAAGGTCTTCCAAGGCAAGGAGGTACCTGGAAAAGGACACCTGGAGGCCACAGGAACCACACATCCAGGATCCCTCACCTGTCACAGTACCCTTACCAAACTCTTCCCATAATTGGCCCTGAAGGGCAAAGATGGCTAAATCCTTGAACCCAAGTCTGCACTTAAAAGCAGCGATGGGATCTGAGATCAACTTCCGTCATCACCCGCCTCTCCCAGGCCCACTGTTTGAACACTGCTTTGTTCCCCTGGTATCCTTTCAAGTCTCTCTCTCTCTCTCGTTCATTTATCTGTGGGTTTCTCCCTTTGGTCTCTTTTCTGTCTTCCATTTCTTGTGTCTTCTACCACCCATTCCAGGTCTCCTCTCCTCTCTTCCCTGTCTTGTCCTTCTGTAAGGAGAAAAGTCTGCTTTCAGCACCATGGACAGAGACACGGCCGGCTTTATCAGAAGTGAACCCAAATGGACAGGAGGGTTTACTTCAGGTCGAGATCTGTGCAAGTGGTGAGTGCCTACAAGTTTCTTTGGATCTCTGTGAATGCACATGTGTGAGTGTGCCCAAGGCTGTGTGAACGCCTGTGCCTCTCTGGGGCACACGCCTGTGGGCGTCTCTGGGTGCATCTGTGTGTTCGTATCTGTCTGTGCCGTGTCCCCGCCTGCTCCCCGAGTCCCTGGCTGAGAAAGGGGACGGGATGGGGACGCTCCGTTCTGAAGATGGGGGAGGCAGCGGGTGGCTTAGTATCCCAGCCGGGCCTGGGGGCGTCATCCTTGCCCAGACGCGCGCCAGGCACCATGTGGCATGTGTGCCAGCCGGCACAGGCTAAGGGCATTCTGCCCAGCATGAGGGGAGGTGGGGAAGAAGCAGGGAGCTAGGGACAGGCAAGAAGAGGTGGGGAGCTGAGCTCGGAACTCAACTCTAGGGCAGGCCTTCTCTATACTGCGTGAACTCCAACCACAGGCCTATACATGAAAAAAATGTACAAGTTACTTGCCTTCATGAGGGCCCAGACAACTAGAAAACCATCATGCCACATACATATTCAGAGGGAAATGCATAGGAGACAGGCCTGTTCTGGCTTGCACACACATGTGCACACCAGCACAAATGCACACACATCTATACAACAAAACCCTTCCTCAGAGGATAGGGGATAAAAGAAAAACCTCTCGGGGTGCCTGGGTGGCTCAGTGGGTTAAAGCCTCCGCCTTCGGCTCAGGTCATGATCTCAGGGTCTTGGGATAGAGCCCCACATCGGGCTCCCTGCTCAGCAGGGAGCCTGCTCCCCCCCCCCCCCGCCTGCCTCTCTGCCTACTTGTGATTTCTGCCTGTCAAATAAATAAATAAAATCTTTAAAAAAAAAAAAAAAGAATCACCTCTCTGGATCACGGAGCAGGAGCCCTCATTACATGGTTAGGCACTCACCCCTATGACACCAGGAATGCCTCTTAGGACCTGGTAGCTCCTACCACAACTGTTCCCTCCCCAACAAACGTGCAGATTTGCCCAACACAGTGCATGCCTGGGAGTTGTCATCAGGCGTGCCTGTCCTCTGCACCCAGGGAAGGAAGTCAGAGAATAATGTCACCTCTGTGCTTCATCTGGGAAAGAATGAGCGAGCAGGAGAGGAAAGGCAGTCAAATGGTTCCTTCCTTTCATCACCCATGCAGTTCTTATGTCCCCCAGAGAGTCTGGTGTACTGGAGACAATCCTAGATTTCTCATCTCATTTTCTTTCTTTCTTTTTTTTTTTTAATATTTTATTTATTTATTTGACAGACAGAGATCACAAGTAGGCAGAGAGGCAGGTAGAGAGAGAGGAAGGGAAGCAGGCTCCCCGTTGAGCAGAGAGTCCGATGTGGGGCTCGATCCCAGGACCCTGAGATCATGACCTGAACCGAAGGCAGAGGCTTTAACCCACTGAGCCACCCAGGTGCCCCTCTCATTTCATTTTCAATACTAACTGGCTGTGTGACCCTGGGCAGGTTATTTCTCAGTGAGATTTAAATATGATTCATGTAGGGGCACCTGGCTGGCTCAGAGGAGTGTGCACCTCTTGTTCGAGCCCTAAATGGGGTGTGGAGATTACTTAAGTAAATAAAATTTTGTTTTAAATTTTAAATATAATTCATGTAAAGGGCTTAGCTCGAGAGAGTTGCCATTAAATGGTCACTATTATTATTGTTCTATATTTTAAAAAAGATTTTTATTTATTAATTTGAGAGAGAGAGCTCACGAGCACAGAGGCAGAGGGAGAGGGAGAAGCAGACCCCCGCTGAGCAGAGAGCTTGATGTAAGGCTCGATCTCAGGACCCTGAGTCCATGACCTGAGTCGGAGGCAGTTGCCTAAACAACCCAGTCACCCTTGTTACTGTTATATTAATACCATGGAAGGAGTGATTAGCAGGATTGGATGGAAATACTGTAGCCAATGCTTACAGCATGTTGTCTGACCCATAGTGGGTTCTCAGTGAATACGAGTATAATGCGAACTTAGTGGTAGCATTTCAGGAATTTAGGCAGTTAAAGGGAGCTGAGAATGACAGAATTCGCTCTCCAAAGAGAGAAGCATGCACTCGCAAGTGCAAAAGGGGGAATGGAAGTTAGACATACAAAAAAGCTGAAGGACAATGCAGGGAGAAATAGAATAAGGTGATAAAAGTGGACCCCCTTGGGGTGAAGCATCCAGACTTCCAGCATTCAGGGCCAGGGAAGTCCCTAGAGGGTCTCCATTCCAAATCTGAACTCTCTCTTTTTTATTTTAATAAAGATTTCAGGGCATCTGTATGGCTCAGTCAGTTAAGCTTCTCCTTCAGGTCAAGTCATGATACCAGGGTCCTGGGATCGAGCCCCGTATCAGGCTTCCTGCTTAGCAGGAAACCTGCTTCTCCCTCTCCCTCTGCTGCTCCCCCTGCTTGTGCTTTCTCACTCTCTCTGTCAAATAAATAAATAAAAATCTAAAAAAAAGATTTTGTTCGTTCATTTGACAGAGAGAGAGCATAAGCAGGGGGAGCAGCAGGCAGAGGGAGAGGGAAAAGCAGACTACCCACTGAGCAGGGAGCCTGATTTGGGGCTTGATCCCAAGACCCTGGGATTATGACCTGAACATGCTTAATGGACTGAACCATCGTGGCACCTCAAGATCTGAACTCTTTATCCACATTCTTCCCACCTATTTCTTCTCTGGGCTTCCTCATTTCAGTAAAAGGCAGCATCCAGTTGGTTGTTCAAGCCAAAAACCTGGACTCATGCTGAGTTCCCCCTTCCTCTCATTCTCCACACAGCCTCTCACCAAGAGCCACGGATCCTTGCTCCAAGAGCCCCCTGAGTCCCTCTCTTCTCTCCTTCCTCACTGCTTCCCTCTACACAAGGTCACATCACCTCTTCTCTGGGTGTCTACTCTGGCTTCCCACCTTGCCCCAATCTGATCCATTCTCCCAGAGCAGCTAGGGTAATCTTTAAAAAATACAAGCTTTTCACTCTCTGGCTTAAAATTTCCCCGTGGCTTCCTCAGCACGTAGAATAAAATCCTAACTCCTTATCAGCTGGATCTGGTCCCTCCCTCCTTCCCCAGAGACCCACACTGGCCCCTGCCTCTCCCTCTCTATGTCCCAGCCTCACTGGCCTTTCTTTCCACTCTGCACACACTAAGATCACCTTCTCACCCTAGGAACTGGACGGCTTTCTTGGTCCAATCAGTGCCCTCACCTCTCTCCCACTCTTCATGGCTGGCCCCGTTTCATGCTTCAGGTCTCACTTTGTCCACCCCCACGTCCACCCAAGAAACTTTTCTGATGCCTTTTCTACTATTTCCTTTGCAGTATTTAATTGTTGCCTTGCCCCTTTTTTTTTTTTCCCCCCATCCTGCTGGTCTGTAAGCTCTCTGAAGATAGGGACCATAGTATTTGTTCTGTCCCCCTGGTAAACTCTGAGCCCAGCATGGCATAGACACTGAGTCAGTGTGTTTGAATGGCAGAATTGATTAATGTTTTGACATCTTGCAGGGTGGGGGTGGGATGAGCCGGTCCTGTAGCTTGGGCTCCAACCTGCCCCATTAAGGGTCTCTCTCATCTCTCTTCCTCCCAGGAAGTCTGTCTGCTGGCAGCCTCCTAATTATATTTTACTTCACTATAAATCTTTTCGTTAAATATAATTGAAAAATACACCTTTCGAATCATCACATTAACCTAGCATCCACTCTGAGGCGGTAATTAAAAGCTTCCTAGAATCTCTCACCAGCTTGGGGAGAACTGACTCAGAGGATGATCTCTAAGCCCAGATGTGTAGGGCCCAGCCTCCCTGCCCCTAGAGAGGGTGGAGTCACAGGACCCAGACTGCCTACCCTTCAGGCTGGGGGGGTGGGGGTGGGGGCAGGGGATGGCGGAGTGGGGGGTGGGGGGGGTGTGAGCATGTTCTCCCTGTTCTCTCTCCATTACAGGATTCAAACAGCTGGGAGCAATGCCCAAACTCCAACCAGTTCTCCCTCAGGAGCCTAAGGTCTGCAATAGACCCCTCTTGGTTCTCTTCTGAGCTCCTGGCTCAGAGCTGTCTCAGGTCCGTGGAAGGAAGGGGAAACAGAAGGAGCAAATGCTCTCCCATCATAAATGAGTTGGATCTGTCCTAATCAGTCTTAGTAGATCCTAGCCTGTGGTCCTGAGGCTGGGAGAGGTTCTGTAATGTGGTAGGGTTAGAATTCAAAGTCAAAGGCTGGGGTCTGCCAATCTAAGCAATTACTTTGCCTCCTTTCAGAGTCCCTTTCAGGTGCCTTTGGTGACTGGTACCCTCGGGCCAGCCCCTCTCCCTTTCCAGGCCTTTACTTCCTTAGCTCTTGTGGTTTCCTAGGCAAGAAATTCTGGAGTCCTCTTTGACAATGCTCTTTTACACTTCATACCTGATCCAAAAGCAAATCTGTCTGTTGTGCCTTCAAAATCAATCCAGACTCTGAGCACTTCGCATCACCCCACTGCTAACCACCCTGGTTTACGCTGCTGTCCCCTCTCTCCTGGATGACCACAGTCTCGGCCCTGGGTCCCTTCAGTCTGTTTGCGGTGCAGCAGGCAGAGTGATTTTTTTTTCTTTTAATAACAGCTTTGCTAAGTTATAATTCACTCATTTAAAGTGTACAATTTGGAGTGCCTGAGTGGCTCAGTCGGTTAAGTGTCTGACTCTTGATTTTGACTCAGGTGGTGGTCTCTGCATTGGGCTCAATCCCCAGTAGGGCGTCGGTTTGAGATTCTCTCTCCCTCTTTTTTCTCTCTGTGCCCCTCATGCACTCTCTCTCTCAAATAAATAAATAGATTTCTAAAAAAGATTTTATTTATTTATTTGAGAGTAAGAGAGCAAGAGCACAAGGAGGGGGAGCATCAGGCTGAGGGAGTGGGAGAACCGGGTTCCCCATAGAGCAGAGAGCCCGACGTGGGGTGTGATATCAGGACCCTGGGATTGTGACCTGAGACGGCAGATGCTTAATCAACTGAGCCACCCAGGGTGCCCCAGATAAATTCTTCTTCTTTTTTTTTAAAGTGTACAATTCGGGGCACCTGGGTGGCTCAGTTGTTAGGCATCTGCCTTTGGCTCAGGTCGTGATCGCAGGGTCCTGGGATGGAGCCTTACATCGGGCTCTCTGCTCAGTGGGAAGCCTGCTTTTCCCTCTCCCACTCCCCCTGCTTGTGTTCCCTCTCTTGCTTGTGTTCCCTCTCTTGCTGTCCCTCTCTGTCAAAGAAATAAGTAAAATCTTTTTGTTGTTGTTGTTAAAGATTTTATTTATTTATTTGAGAGAGAGAGACAGAGTGAGACAGAATGAGAGGGGAGGTCAGAGGGAGAAGCAGACTCCCCATGGAGCTAGGAGAGCCCGATGTGGGATTTGATCCCAGGACTCCAGGATCACGACCTGAGCCAAAGGTAGTTGCCTAACCAACTGAGCCATCCATGCGCCCCTAAATAAAATCTTAAAAAAGAAAAAAATGTACAATTCAATGGTTTCTTAGTATATTCATGGGGTTGTGTGACCTTTATCACAATTTTGAGGATTTCATCACCCCTTTGTCAGTCCTTCCCCATTCTTCTCAATCCCCACAGCTCTAGGCAACCAAAATAAACCACCACCTTCTCTAAGAGACTTTCCTGACTACCCCCATCAAAAACTGCACCTCCTTTCCCTCTCCTTTTTTGCTTTATTTTTCTCTTTAGTACATATCACCATTTAGCATGCTATGTATGTTGCACATGGCTTATATTCCTCCTCTAGTTTTCCCACCCCTTATCTACACACAAGCTCCCTGTGGGTGGGGCCTTTTTTTTAAATAGTAGCATCCCAGCATGTAGGACAGGACCAGGTACATAATAGGTGCTGAATGAACACAGGCAGTATGAATGAACTCAATAATACAGATTAAGGATCTCAAAATTTGCATTCCTGGGGACCAGCTCTTGGATGCCTGAATTTCTCTCTCTCTCTTCTGTTTTTCTCTCTTGGTCTTTTCTTCCCTGCGCCCGACACAATATTCGACACAATATTCTACTCACTTCCACCCCCCGGGCAATCCTTAGTGCCAACTCTTTTGGTCTTGTCCAAGGGACCTGTTCTTCCTCCTTCTCTCCTTCTGCCCTGACTAGCCCCTGACTCTTCCCTGATCTTCATCTTTAGACTCAACGCTGGAGAACATCAAATGGATGGCCTCTGGCAAACTATGGGAAGAATAATCAGTCTCACTGCCCGAGTCCTCCAAGAATGGTAGCATTCCTGTGCTTACGACTTGGGCCAGGCTAAGTTGAGTGCTTCAGACCAGCACTGTCAGAACTTTCTGCAAGGAAAGAAATGTCCTATTTCTGTTCTGTTCAGTATGGTAGTCACTAGCCAATATGAGGTTATTAAGCATTTGAAATATGGCTAACTGTGACTGAGGAAATGAATTTTAAATTCTATTTAATTTCAATTAATTTAAATTTAAATAGCTACATGTGGCTAGTGGCTTCCAATTGGGCAATGCAGATTGGCACACGTTATTTTATTTAATCTTTACAATTATCCTGGGGAATAGATAATATTATCCCCATTTTACAGATGAAGAAGAGTGGTTAATCAGGATGAGAATCCATGTTTGTTGGTTTCTAGAAGCTTCCAAGGAGCTGTTTCTGGGCTTAGGATAGGAGTTATGTAAGTGAGGAGGGCATGGAAAGATAATCATTCATTCTTTCACTCAGTGAGACTTTGTTGAACCGCATCTGCTAAAGGCTGGGGATATACACACAAATCTTTTATAGCATATCTTCTGGAACACTTTTCATTCCCATTTGACAAATGAGAACATTGAGACTCAGCTAGATTAAACAACTACCCGATTTCCCTGTTCCCTGCTTCTTCCCTCACCTCTCCCCTACTCCCCTCCCCCAGCCCCCGTCTATACTCTCTATAGGAGCAACAGTGAACCTTTGAAACATTTGTCTGATCATGTTTTCCCTCACTGGAAATTTGGCCAGGTTCCCCATTTTATTCCCGGAGAAAACCAAAGCCTATACAAAGAAAAACAAAGCCTATACAAATGGGGCCCCCGTGCAGTCTGTGCCTTGCTCCATTCCAGCTCAGGCCTCACCTGCTTCTGCTCACCCTGGAGCCCTCCAGTCCACTGGCCCCCCTGGGCCCTTCAGGCCCTGGCTCACCTGTTTGCTGGCTGCTCCCTGATACCCACACTATGGATTTCTTCATCCCCTGCAGGTCTTAGTTCAAATGCTGCTCTTCCAGATGAGGTCTACCCTTATCCACCTCGCCAATCTAGATCACCTTCTTGTGAACTTTCTCCCCCATAATTCTTACTACCTTCTAACATATAGTTTACTGATGTATGATGCCTGTCTCCCAGCTAGGATATAAGTTCCTTAAAGGTAAGGATCTTCAGTGCCTGGCACAGGATGGGCTATCAATGAACATGTGTCAAATAAGTGAACAAGTCTGCCCAGGTAGCTTACCTTTTACAGTGGGTGGGCCCAGATTCTAACTTGCGGTCTTTTGCTTCTGAAACCTGAATTCTGGGCACCTCAGTGGCTCAGTCGGTTAAGTGCCTGCCTTCAGTTCAGGTCATGATCCCAGGGTCCCAGGATTGAGTCCATCGGGCTCTCTGCTCAGTGGGGAGTCAGCTTCTCCCTCTATCCCTCCCCACCTTGCTCCTTTTCTCTCTCTCTCAAATAAATAAATAAAAATGAAGCTCAAATTCTTTCCCACAAAGTCATTTTTTCTTAAGTATTCTCTCCAGTCTCCTCCCCAAGTTCTCTCCCTTAAGGGCGGCCCTGGGCTCATGCAATTTCTGGCCTCGGCAGGGATATGAATTCCTTTATATACTCTTGGCTGTGATATCCAGCAAGTGAAGTAATTTTACCCAAACTCAGAGATCTCCTTTCTTCAGGACAGGAGCCCTGGGTCTGTTTTTCAGGCTGTGGCCGCAGCAGGTACTCCCCCTCCCTCACCCCAGATACTGCTGGTCCTTTTCCTCTCTGCTGAGGAGAGGCTGGACCAGTCATTTCCTTCTTCCAGTGGGATAACTTGGGAACATAGTCCCTCCACCGCCCCCACCCCCACCTCTGGGTGTGCAGTGACAGAAAGCTAAGGAGGCACAATATCCCTCCACCCCTTGACTCTTTACTGCAGGAGGAAGGTGACAAGATATTTCCTCATGGTGGGGTCCATGGGCTCTTCCATGGAACTGGCAACTGGGATTGTTTGTGGGTCCATTAGGAGGGATGCGAGTTAGGTAACAGGAAGGACTTCCCAAAAGGTAGAAAATGAGGCAAAGGCATGAAGTGTCTTTTTCACTTTTAAGGCGAGGATAACTGAATGCATTCATCTTCCTCTAACCATGCCCTGGACATCTTCCTGAGTGGTCAGAAACAGGAAAAATGACTGACGGCTCTCCCCTCAGAGCTCCTCTCTCTCCCAACTTCTCTTCTCCTCCCCTCTTCCTCTTCCCCTTTCCATCTCCCTTAGCTCAAAGCCATTTGCTGGGACCCAAATGGGGAGACGGCTCCGTAGGTACCTCAGGGAATATTAAGCCACGTCAAGAGGGAAGAGCTGGCATCTGGTGTGTAGCCCAGCCACCTTCTGGTAGTGAGGTATGAGGGAAGGCCAGGGCTCTGGGCCAGTACCAGCTCTGCCAGAACACAACTGTGTGGTCCAGAGAAACTGGCCAACCTCTCTAAGCTTTAGCTTTCTCATCTGTAAAATGGGACTAACAGTATTTGCCCTACAACACTGTGTGAGTTGGAGATGGTGGAGATGGTCCAGTCACAGGGTAGAGGCTGCTGAAGAATTGGTATTGTTATGATTATTACTACTTAGGCTCTGGGAGGCCCTCTTTTCCATCCTCATGGGTGGGGAGAGCCTTTCCCCCCATCCTTCTCCAGTGCTTTGGTCCAGATGAAAATTCCAGATGGAAAGGCGCCTGGGTGGCTCAGCTGAAGGCTCTGCCTTCAGCTCAGGTCATGGTCTCAAGGTCTTGGGATCGAGCCCCACATCAGGCTCTCTGGTGAGCCAGGAGCCCGCTTCCCTCTCTCTCTCTGCCTGTCTCTCTGCCTACTCTCTCTCTCTCTATCTCTGTCAAATAAATAAAATCTTTTAAAAAAAGAAAAAAAATTCCAGATGGAGCCTCCAATCACACTCTGGTCCAATTGAACCTCTTCTTCTTCTTCTTCTTCTTCTTCTTCTTTTTTTAAAGATTTTATCTATTCACTTGACAGACAGAGACCACAAGTAGGCAGATAGGCAGGCAGAGAGAGGAAGGGAAGCAGGCTCCCCGCTGAGCAGAAAGCCTGATGTGGGACAAGATCCCAGGAGCCCGGGATCATGACCTGAGCCGAAGGCAAAGGCTTCAACCCACTGAGCTACCCAGGTGCCCCAATTGAACCTCTTCTTTTCCTATAACCCAATCCAACCCATCACTCCCTGCCAAAATCCCTCCCCAGTTCCCCACTGCCTCCCAGGACCCAGAACCACAGTGATTATGAGTTTGGGTTTTGGGGTTATACCTGGGTCGAATGGTCACTTCTCTCAATCTTTAGCTGTGTCTCTTAGGCAAGTAACTTAGTATTTCTGAGCCTCAGTTTACTCATCTGAAAAACAGGATAACAGTGTTTGCTTTGTAAGGTTATTGTAATGCTATAAAGCATTTGGCACATGGAAAAATGCTACCTCTATTATTACAACAACATGAAAAACTCGTAACTCCTGAGTATGACATGCAAGGTTAGCTATAGAAGTTAGAATTCCCAATTTCTAGAGCAGGATTGTCAGAATGAAGCACCTGGCCTGCCTATCCCACCTGTTTCCTGCCATCCTCCACATGAACCCCATGTTTTGGTTGGCACAGTGCGTCACTCACCATCCCCATGCTGAGACTTCCTTCGGTGCCTTGGCACATGCTGTTCTCACTGCCTAGAACATTCTTTCTCTCCTTGCCCACCTGGTAGACTCCTACTCATCAGTTAAAATCTAAGTCAAGCCTATAGTCCTTCATGAAGCCTTTCCAGACCCAGGGTCTGGGGTCATCACATCCTGAGCCTCCACCATCCCAGACCTTTGCCTCTGCTTCACCTTGGGTAGAGAGCTATAGGCCTTAGGACTAGGCTGCCCGGGTTGGAATTCTAGCTCTGCCCCTGCTAGCACTTTAGTCGTTCCTTCACTTGTCTGTGCCTCAGTTTCCTGACCTGGAAAGTGAGATGATGATGATACTAGTATCTGATAAAGGTCTGAGGAATAAATGAGCTTGGTTCCCATTCTCGGCATAAAATCATTCCCTAGTAAGGGGAAGCTGTCATAATCATTATTCTGGTCTCTTTTGCTTTCCAGGACAGAGCTCAGTCTGCAGGCTGGTCTTCCAGATCAGGCTGTGAGACTGGAAGGGGTGCGCTGGAGCTGATTCAGGAAGCTCCTGCAGAGTGGATACCTGACTTTCTCCTTGACTTTGGCCTTCAGGATAATACTCTGCACTGGGGACCAAGGTCCCTCCCATTTTACAGATAAGGAAATTGAGGCCCAGAGGAAAGGCCTAAGGGCCCTAGTAAGGAAGTAGCAAAGCCAAGTTTTACCCTTGGACCCAGCTGATTCTAATCACCTCCCCCAGCCTCAGTTTTCCCATCTGTAGAATGGGATGGTAACTGTTGTTTTTCATCTCTCAGGTTTACCTTGTACACTAATACATGTAGATGTAAAAGGCAGAATGGGGTTTGTGTCTCCTCTCGTGAACCGGGTAATGCTTTGTCTTGGACAAAAATAAGAACTTTTCTGGGGGAGAAACTGGGGAGTAGCTGCGACACAAACAGTCCCAAAGCCCCAGTTCACCCCTCTCCCTAGGGTTTGTCTGCAGCCTGGGGCCAATTCAGCAACCTCTCTCCTTTCCTGGGCCCACTGCCAGCCCCTCCGCCCCTTCCCCCCACCCATCGCCACTGGAAGACAATGGTGGGCAGGCGAGGCCTTTGTCAGAGGGGTCAGGCCAGTTAATCTCAGGCTGGGCCAGGGAGGGGCGTGTGGAAGGGCTAGGGGAAGGGAGAGGGGGCTGCATGTGGGGAGAGACGACAGAGGGCTTGTGAGGGTCGGGAGGATACTGGAGGCTGGGGGGCCTGAGGAGTAAAAGCTTGAAACAGGCTTTGGGGAGCGTTTTCTCCGAATGTAGATTTGAGCTCCTATTAAACTTGCCAAAAATTTGTGTTAGCTAATGGATTCTTAATTCTGTCTAAAATGAGAGAGGGAAAATTATGCCATTCATCTTGTATTGGTTTGAAATTACATCTGACACCTAATCGATCATACTGTGGAACATTAACTCTTTGGAAGAGACCCAACTTTTCCTCTCTCCCTTGCTTTCCAGCGCGTCGACCACCCCCACCCCCTGATTCCTTCTTTTGTATTTCATTAACTAAGCAAAGCTCTGGCTGTCTCTGGGGGTGAGGGGTGGGAGTTAGGGAAAGGGTTCATTTGAATCAAGGAGATAACTGGGCCCCCCAATCCTTTGCCCAAGACCAGAGCCCCTGCTTCCAACCTTCAAGTGACCTCCTCTCTCTTCCTACATTTTCCTCTGTGTTCTGAGATCTGGAAATGCAGAATGAAAGGCATTGGGGTGTGGGGTGACCTCAGAGCCACCTTGGGGGCACCAGAGAGAGGCCAGGAGCCAGGCAAAGCTGAGCTAGCACCTGGGGCTGGGGCAGGGGCCGTGGCGGGGGGCTCACCTGCGACTTGCTTGGCAGATGGGTGAGGAGGAGGAGGGCAGATGACAATAGATTTACCTCTGGGGATCCTGATGAGCTCTATCTGAAAACCCCAACCCCAGACCTGCTTTCCAGGAGGAGGACTTTCTGGCAGCAGAGAGAACCCACTGGAGGCTGACAGACCTGGGCTGGGATCCTGGCTTCACTCCTGACAAGCTGTGTGACCTTGGACAAGTTACATAATGCTTCTGAGTCTCAGTTTCCTTCTCTGTCAGAGCAGGATAATAATACTGGCACAGGGCTCAAGTGAGGACTGGAGAAGATAATCCAGGTAAAGCTGGGACAGAGCCTGTCGCCTGGTACACAGTAGGTGCCCAATAAAGGTGCCAGTCAGAATCCAGATCAACACTCCTCCTGCCTCCTACCTCTACTTCCTGACCTCCCTTCCCACCCCCCCTTCTTCCCTTCTACCTCAACTGCCTGGTCCCCAGGCAGATGTGGGCTAAGAAGCCACAAGGCCAGGTGTGTGAGCCAATGTTTTCTCCTAAGAGGACACCCAAGGAGGCCTAGGCTCCCTGGGTCTTTACAGGGATCCCAGCCCTCCTCCTATAGTTATGGGGGGTTATCTCCTGATTGGAGAGCTCCCCCTGCACCTCCCACCTCTAGAGGAAAGGGAGCTCTGAGGTGAGGCCAGGAAGAAGGGCACTCCAGCTGGGAGAGTGGCTTTTACTCAGGCATCTCTGACCTCTGCATGTGGTTTCCCAAGGGCACCTGTCTCCAGTCTGATTACCTTACGGGGGGTGGGTGGTATTGGCTGGGAGTGGGGGCTTGGCCCTCAAGAGCAAGGGAGGGCAAAGAGAACCAGGGAGATGTGAGACGGGAAGGGGCAGGGACATCAAGCCCATCCCTACTCCCCTTGAGGCATCACGGCTTCTCCCTCTGGTTGGCTATGAGCACGATGGGAAGAGAAGTTGCCAGGGCCCTCTGGCTCCATGTGAAGGGGGTCCTCGTGGAAGGAATGTGCCATGTAGCTGGCCTGGGGCACACAACAGCGTGGAGGGGGCTGAGGGCCTCTTTCCTCTCAATCAGGATGGTCTCGATCTTCTCCTCAGGCTCAGGAAGCACCAGTAAATACCTGAATGAGTGAATGTGCAGGGGGCAGGGACCCCGCTAATTTAAGGGACCAGTCAAGGTCACACAAGGAATAATTAACTACTCTCAGGTGTCTGCTCCAAGTGCCAGAAAGAATGGCCTGTATTCTTGAGCCTTGTGCAGGAGGCCAGTATGAAGACTAAGACTAAAGGGGGCAATCTCACTCAGTACCCTCAGAGGAAAGCGGGACTCAGGAAGGGGGTCTAATGGACCAGGGCCACAGGGCGAGGCAGGGCAGCTGAGGACGTGGGTCTCTGGCTCTCAGTCCAGCGCTCTTCCCCACCCACAGCATGAATCTGAAGGTACATTTCTAGACCTCTTGTCTGCTCCCAGCAGACCCTCTGTGGTTTCTGGGGAATGGGCTGGAGTTGGGAGTGGGAGTCCGGAGAGCTGCTGGAAGAGGCTTTCCCTGAGAGAGAAAAGCAGAAGAGGCTGGTGAGGTTTCTTAACTCCCTCTCCCGCCCCTGCACACATACAAACACACAGCGGCAGGAATTTTATTTCCAAATGTCCCTTCTCTGGGGAGCTTGCTGTTTCCCAGGAGACGCCTGGTGGAGATGCCCCTTCCTGCCAGCCTCCCTGGCAGCCACTAGGCGGCTGTGGCTCCCTTTTCTGCCTAGAGACGCCACAGCAAGGGTGCCACGTGGTTTGTATTAATAGGAAGTGGAGCTCAGGCCTATAGATGCTGAGGATGGAGCAGGCCAGCCAGGAGGGGGTGAGGAGCCAGGCCAGTGGGTAGACTGAGGCAGCCTCTCCCAGAACCACATTGATCAAGGGCCCTGGGCAGCCTGGCATGCCTAGATCTGTGTGCTGACCTGCCTCTGGTCACCAGAGGGGGATCTCCCCCCCTGCAAAAAAAATCCTCCCTGACATCTTTTTTCCCAAACTGGGAATGTTTGTGTGTGTGTGTTTTTTTTTAATCTTGAATATAAAAGTAATGCATGATTGTTACAAAAATAGATAATTCCAACAAAACCAAATGAACAAAAGCTCCAGACTCAAATTTTAGGATCTTTTTCCATAGGAAAGCAATTAGCCTCTGGCTGAAGAGTCCAAGGCAAGGTCTGCTCTGCTCTGGAAGGGCGGTGTGGGGGAGGGTGGCGGCAGAGGTAGCATGACACTGTGGAAAGTTCTGGAATTTTGGAGGTCCTCCTGATGCAAATAGCCTTGTATTGGAGAGATCGATATGTGTGTCTGTTTTTCCTCAAAAGATCAGCAGCTTCAGAGTGGAGTTCTTCCCACTCTGTTATTTCCACACTTCTACCTTCTGGGTGCACCATGCTGCCCCAGTGTGGTCACCCAGGAAATAAGGGTTGGAAGAATAAATTAATAAACTTACAGAAAAGGAAACAGAGATAGACACTGAGTAGCCAACGTGGCCCAGATCATGTTCACAAATACAACGATTGCCACGGCTCTGGAAAAAAATTGGCTTCACATTCTCCACCCCTTCTTTGCCAGGGCTAAAGAGGAGCTAAAGATTGGAGTTAGCCAAAATGCCCAAGAAGAAATTTCTCAGGTCTGGTCCCTGGACAGAACAACATTAAGGCACTAGAGGGAGACTGTCAAGTCTTGTATAAAGATAGGCCCTACCCAGAGAGGGACAGGGGTGGTAGAGAGCCTGATGTGAATTTAGAAATTAAATCCATGCCATACCAATGAGATGGGAGCGCAGTATTGCCCTTCTACACTGATAAAGAAGCAGATCCAATTGGAAGGTTCCAGGTCATCTTCCAGTTAAGGGATTAAGCATATGGAGGAGACTTACCTCCTTCAAGGAGAGAGGAGGGTTTCATCCAACACAGCAGCAGGGATGGAAGCCAGCCCCCCATTTCCCTTTCTACCCCTTGCCAGAGAATTTAGGGTCCTGCCATCAACATATTATCCCATTTAGCCATTGATAACTCTCAGGGAGGTCTTAACCCATTTTACAGATTAATAAACAAAGGCTAAAAAAGGTAGCTACTTGCCCAAGTCACAAACCAAGTGGCAGAACTAGGAAGACCCTCCAATCTCAGGCGTGGCTGAGACTCCTTCCACTGAGGCCTCACCTCAACACTCGGCTTTTTAGGGGGGACCACGATTTTGTGGCCCGACCACCCGCTGCTACATTTGGGCACAGGTTCTCTAACTCACAGAGGCCCCTGACCTTCCTTCAAGCAGAGATCCTTGCCGTGTCCTGTGCTGTTTGGGCAGACCCTGTCCCTGCTTCCCCTGAGAACTGCAGTTAAGGCATCCGGGGAGGCATGGGATAAGACTGGAATCACCCGGGCTTGGTCCACGTGATCAGTGCTCCTCGAAGATGTCACCTTTCCCATTTTGCCAAAGCCTATTCTCCTGAAGTTCTCAGTCCATCACTGTATTCCCTCCTCACCCCAAATCCTGCATTCCCTTTTGAGGAAGGCGCAAAACCTTTGCTGAAGGCAGACCCCGAGACCTGCGGCGTTCATGGCCCAGGGCGGGCGCCTTGGGCCACTGCATCGAACCCAGCTGGACACAGCTCCGTTCCTCCTGGGGGCTCTCCCCGCCCACCAGGGAGGCATAGGCTGGCCGGGCCCTCCCTCCTTGGCCTGGCCGCAGCAGGGCTCCGAGGTGACGGCAGCCCGAGGAGCGGCTGGGGGCGAGGGCCGGCGAAGGGGCCCGCAGATGCCGCCTCGGCCCCCCTTCCCTGGCCGGGGCCCCCACGGTGTCGGGGAGCAGGAGGAATCAATCAGGATAATGAAGCCGCAGCCTGCCACGCACCGCGGGGGCACTGAGGAGCCGGGGCCGGTGCCAAGTCCGCCAGACGGTTCGGAGGAGCCGAGCCCGGCGCGGCCCGGCGGCGGCGGCGGCGGCGGCGGCGGTTGCGGCGGCGGCGGCGGCGGAGGAAACCCGAGGCCGGCGCACTGAGGCCGGACGCAGCTCCGCGCAGGTCCTTGGCAACCGCGCCTTGGCAACCGGGACGCCCGAGAGGAATCTTAAAGCTGCAGCGTCTCCTTTCCTCGCCGCCGCCGCCTCCTGGACCTGGGGCGGGGCAGAGCGGGGCGGGGCGTGGGGGGAAGGGTCATGTCCAAAGGGTCAGTGGTGGGAGTCCGGCCCTCTGCCTCTCGGGACTTGGGTGTGCAACTCATACTCTCACTTCTTTATTTATCAAATGTAGATTGAACCTACGTACCCAAGCACGGGCTAGACACCGGGGAGGATAATGGGCTGTGATAAAAAATGAACAAAGTCTTGCCAAGAGGAGTTCACAGTCTAGCGCGCAAGGCAGACCAGACTGGCTGAGGTGAGCAAAACCCTGTACTACCCAGGATGAAGGGGCTTCGTCTGGAGGGTCGAGGGGCTGTTACAAAATTATCCCGTGGCACCTGCTTTCCTCTAGGCCTGGACTGCGCTATTATCCCCCCAACAGCCCTGGGAGACGGTTATTATTACGGGTATTACTGCCATTACCATTATTCTCAATCCCATTTTATTTTTTAAAAATATTTATTTATTTATTTATTTATTTATTTATTTATTTATTTAAGAGAGGTAGGGGGAGAGAGTCAGAGATAGCAAGAGAGAGCACTGAGCTGGGTGGAGAGGGAGAAGCGGGCTTCCTGGGAGCAGGGAGCTCTGGGCTTCATCCTAGGACCCTGGGATCATGACGTGAGTTGAAGGCAGGTGCTTAACTGACTGAGCCAGTGAGGGGCACCCTCAATCCCATTTTAAAGATGAAGTGTCGGATGCTCAGAGAAGTAAATGGACTTATCCAAAATCCAATTTTATGTTTTGGACAATCTAGTTCTTCTGACTCTGGCCAGCTTTCGTTACAGCATGGTATCTGGAAGGTTAGACCTAAGTAAGGACTTCCCAATACAAATCATGTAGGAAGTGAGCAGAAGGTGTACCTGAAGGAAGAGATGGCCACTTTCCCCTTCTGCTGCCCACTAGCTGGACCCTGTCTGCCTTGTCTGTCCTCACAGGCAGACGTATGTATGAGCAGAGACAGCCAGAAGAGGTGACCTCCAGAGGCCCCTCTGGTTCTGCAATTTGATGTCTCCTGTCTGAAGTTCAGGCACTGTGCCACCCTTCGGGGCAGCTGTAGTTGGCAGGGGGCTGCCAACTGGGGGAGATTCCAGGCTTCTGAAACAAGGGGTCAGGGGTGATGGGGAGGATTAAAGGAGTGGAAAGGGGCTTTGGCAAAAGAAAGTTTGAGTCAATATCTTTAGGAAGACTGGGTTTCATCTTTCCTTCTTTTGTCCACCTCTTTTCTGCACGATTCAGGTGAGAAATTCGTGCTAGGACCTGGGATAGGCTCGGAGACCATTGGGAAGGCAAAAATCATGCTGGCTTTATAGCTAGACCCATCTGGTTTCAAATCCTGGCTCTGTCACTTCTCAGCTATGTGACCTTGGGGAAGTGATTGAATCTCCTTGAGCCTCATTCAGTTTCCTCATCTGTAGAGTAGAGGCATTGATAACTACATTTCAGGGAACCTGGGAGGCTCAGTAGGTTAAGCATCCAACTCTTGGTTTCGGCTCCGGTCCTGACCTGAGGTCATGAGACTGAGCCCTGGATTTTGAGACTGAGCCCTCTGCCAGGCTCTGTACTCAGTGGGAGTTTGTTTGGATATTCTCTCCCTCTGCCCTTTCTCCACTCGCTCCCTCTCTCTCTCAAACAAACAAATACATATTTAAGTAAATGAGTCTTTTTAGAAAATCGATTTTTCAGGGCTATTGAAGATTGAAAAAAATTAATCTATGATGTCTAGCACATGGTAGATGCTTAACAAATGGTAATTTTAAAGATGTCTTCATTTATCTTGATAGTCTGATAGTGGCTCCCAAAGATATGTCCACCTCTTAATCCCTGGAACCTGTGAATTTTACCTTATCTGGAAAAAAAAAAAAAAAGATCTTTGTGGATGTGATTAAAAATCTTGAGATGCAGAGATTATCCTGGATCATCTGGGTGGGCTTTCAATGCTACCACAAGTGTCCGTATAAGAGAGAGAGGGCAAGGCAGATTATACAGACAAGAGAGAATAGAAGGTGATGTAAAGACAGAGGTAGAAATTGGAGGCAGTTACAAGCGAAAAAAAAAAAAAAAAAAAGCCAACAGCCACTAGAAGCTGAAAGAACAAATTCTTCTTTAGTGCCTGAGAGAGAGCATGGTTCTGCTGACACCTTGATTTTCACCCATTGAAACTGATGTTGAACTCCTGGCTTCCAGAAATGTAAGAGAATAAATTTCTTTCTTTCTTTCTTTCTTCCTTCCTTTCTTTCTTTCTTTCTTTCTTTTTTTTAAACAACCAAGTTTGTGATGATTTATTACAGCAGCCTTGGAAAACTAATACATTTACACTGGAGATTCCGTCTTGAACTAAACCCAGTACCTTCCCTCTATGAGTTCACAGTCTAATGGGAAATGAGAGAAGTAAACAGTGCATAGGGATGCCCAGAGGTGGAAGAGGCCCTGATGCCAGGCCAAGAGTTGGAGAAGGGGCTAGCCAGGGTAGGGGCTAAAGCAGGAAGGCCATTTCAAGGAGAGGAAACCCTGTGGGTAAAAGAGTGGGAGAGAATATTGTCTACAGGAGACTGTCCACGTTTGGGATGGTGGGTGCATGGGCATGACGGGCATGGCATTGCAGAACTGGTGAGGTAAGTGGCACAGGCAAGAGGGCCAAGTAGTTTCCACCCCAGAATGGAATCAACCCTCCAACTCATGCAGCACTGGGCCCCACATCAGAAAACTTGAGACTGTCAGTACTGGTCAGAGGCCTTAGGACCATCCAGGCCAGTCCTCCCATTTCACACACAGGGAAATTGAGGCCCATAGAAAATGAGTGCAACCAGGGAATAAGCTACAAGATGGCTGCACTCTGGCCTCTTTTTTGAGCCTGGGTATTCCATGTCTTTTGGTCTCAGAGGTGCTGCCTGGTGGACCCTCTGTAGCCCACATCCAAAAACACAGTGGTCTCTAAACAAAGAGGGGGTGATTTGCATACTATTTGCATGTTGCTAATTAGATGAGAGAGGCAGACTCACTTAGCCTCCTCCCTTCATGTCCCCCTGTCCTATGTCACTCGCATTGAGTTCTTCTTCCTCATCCATCTCTCTCTCTCTTTTTTACAGTAGGTTTCATGCCTAGCATGGACCCCAGTGGGGAGCTTGAACTCACGACCCTGAGATCAAGACCTGAGCTGAGATCAAGAGTCAGATGTTCAACCAGCTGAGCCACCCAGATGCCCCAGGGCTTTTTCATCCATCTCTTGACCTCAGCAATTTCTCCCATAATTCTAGCCCAAGCCTCACCCGTCAAGGCCTCTTACCCAGCCCCAGTACAACTCCGATTGTATGAAGTTTTTGATCCAGACTAGAAGAAGTACCTGGTGGGTCTTTGGTATATCTAGTCTGGGTGGGGGAATCTGGGAGCAGGTTATGGTGGAAAGGGAGGTGGTGGGTGCTCCAGCTTGAAGTGGGGGGGCAGAGAGCCCTGCCTCCCTGTAGCCCAGGGGCCATCTGAATGGGGCTATGGGGTGAGGGAGGAGGTCCTCCTTGGGGATCTGGTGGGCAGGTGCCAGCTGCATGCCCCAGGCCTGCCCCAAGCCTGCCCCAAGCCTCTTGGCTGGCAGCCACACCAGTCCGTGAAGGAGCTGGCTTCTTTGAGAGAGGGGGAATCCTGGGGAAGGTCAGAAAGCATCCCTTGGCCTGGCAGTCTAAAATGGGTAAGGCTGAGGTTACCATGAGAATTACTGTGGATCCTCCAGTGGGGATAGCACATCTAGATTCTTGCATCTGTCATCAGCCCAGCTCAGAAAATTGTGAGGCACTGTGCTAAACAGTGTCTCCTTGAGGGTAGGCACTTGACAAATGTTTTCTTTATAACGAGGGGCCACTTGTCTCCTGGAAACAGGTAAGAAGGAAAGGGGGTCACAGAGAGGCACAGATTCTGCCTCTCTCACCTCCCATTAGCCTCCTCTTCCCTCTTAAATCAAGTCTGTGCCCAGTGCTTCTCCCAAATGAGATGTCTGAGCCTGTCATCTGCTGGCCACCAGAGAAGGGACCACACTGCAGCCAGGACAGGTGCATAGGATGAGCACAGGTATCCCCAGCCCCTCTCCTGAAAGAGTCACTATGAGGCTCTGTCGTCACCGTGGCTGACTCAAGGTAGCTGCCAGGAGCTGGGGAACATTGGTGCATTAGGATTCATGGAAAAAGCTGGGGCACAGCTCAGGCTAACAACCTGAAGGTCAGTGGTCTGGATGTGGGAAGACTGCCCTGCACATGTGAATCATTCTTCTCCATGCACGGGTGATAAGTGAGCGTGTGTGCACGTGCTGCAGGGGGCCTCAGCAAGCATCCTGACCTGCACACACAGCTGCATGCACATATCCGGCGTGTGCAAGTGTATGCCTGCACGTGAGTGTCCTTATGGAGTCCCACCTTCTCTCTTCTCTGCTCTGGGTCTTCTCTTCTTGTTTCCTGGTAAAATGGGAAGAGGGGTAGGAATGTCAGTTTCACCAGCCCCAGCCCTGCTCCCTTGTGTTGAAGGTCCCTGTCTCCTTTTGCCCATGACAGCAACTGGTGGATTTCTTGGTCTGGGCTGAGGGATCACAGCTCCTTATTGGCTTCGATGGCCGTCTTACATCAATTCCTCTGCCCTGGTAATCCCCTCATCCCCTAGTGTGTCCCATGCTTCTCCCTCATCTAGTGTCCAAGTCCAGGGGAGAGGCAAGAAGAGGTAGGGTGATGCTACAGGAGTGGGAGTAGGAAGGGTGCATACTGCTCGATTTTGCCTGGGTCCCTCTGGAGCACTGCTGCTCATTTAAAATTCCGATTTAAAGCTGAGCGGCTCTTTAAATTTCCACATTAGCATGCCGCCCTGATGCCAGGCCAAGATGTTGGGATGGATTTGGCAGGAACGCCTCCAACAGCGGCAAGCAGCAGCATTTGCCAGCAATAAAACAACGCATGAATAAAAGAAGGCCGGCTTGGCAGCAGCAGCAGCCCAGGTAGCCGGGTGAGCCCAGGAGGGGCCCTCAAATTTGGGGGCTCAGAGGCATAAAGATCTGTGCAGGGGCATGCGTGAGAATAGGCCTCTCTGGCTGTCTTGACCCCCTCACCCTCAATCTGTGCCTGCAGTGGAATCTGGGGTGAGGGCCCAGACAGGATTGGGGTTTCTCCCCTGTGCCTGTCTCACCTCCCTCCCTCCAGGCTTATCTTCTTCGAGGAGACAGATGTTGCTTTTGATGAGGACATAGGGACTTGGCCCAGAGCCTGAGTTGTCCTACTTCATTAGGGGCCCAAAGAACAGGTGGGGTCAGAGAGAGCAACACTGCCTAAAGTGGCTTCCAGATCCATGACCCCAAGTACCTGCGTGCTGAGGGGTACTGTCAGGACAAGGGACTGGGTAAGGACCGGGTACTGATGCTGAGCTGGGAGGGAGAGATGCTTTGGGATGGGCTGTTGGCTAGAATGGGAAACGGTCAGGGAGAGCAAGGGGCTGCCACCCATGGCCTAACATTAACTTCTTGCAGATTTGGGTATTTTGTTTGAGGTCAGATGGCAAAGGCAGCAAAGAGGTCAGATAAAGCCCCTGGGGTGAACACTGGCACCTCCCAGAGGTCATTCTGTCCACTCCCTGCTTCCCAGGGTCCAGAGTACAGCCTCAAAGGACTTGAGGCTGCTGGCTCCTGTGTTCCTCTGATCCGATCACCTGGCTGAGGCTCATCAACATTACCCTGGATGTTTCAAGGAACAAGCAGATTGTCTTGCTCTCACCATCTACCCCTCCCACTTGGTCAAACGATCTTCTTCCCTGAAGTCCAGGGGAAGAGGACAGAAGCAAACAAAGGAGTGGCAACAGATGGTCTCTGCAGTCTCAGCTAAGGGAGAAAAGAGGGGTTTTCTGCAGAGCACTCTTTTCCGATGGAACTCCTCTCCTCCAGCTCAAGAGTGATTTCAGGCACAAATGGAGAGAAGTTACTGGGACTTTGAACTCTCTCCATTCCTGGAGAAGCTAGAGAGCATACAGGCAGGTCCAGGTGCTAGTAAGGCAGGGAGCCCATATTCTGGAACTTGGTTTATTCCAGTCCTGATGTTTTTGTCTTTTCCCCCAAGAAGAATGAGGTGGCCTGACCTCCCAGGCACCCTGTTCTCTGGTCCACACATTAGGGGTACATCCACTCTGGGGTGAGGATATGGCTAAGAACTGAGCTTAGGCCAGAGTGATGTCCTTTTGTGATTTATTCATTCATTTCATTCATTCAACAAATATTTACCAAACAGCTGCTGTATGCTAGGCACTGTGCTGGGCACTGGGAGCACACTGGTGAATATAGACAGACGTGGTCACTGTCTTCGTGGAACTTTCCATCTGGTGGAGGAAATAGGATTATTATTCAAATGACTGCACAAATAAGTGTGAAATCACTGTGCTAAGTGCTCTGAAAGAAGAATATATAGTGCCATGAAAGTATATAATCAGGGGACTTGGCTGAGCCCAAGGAGTTGAGGATGAGCTTGCAAAGGAGACAGAGAAAGAGCAGCCAGAGTGGTAGGAGAATTGGGAGAGAAATCATAGAATCAAAGGAGAAGTTGGTCAACTGTGCTGAGAGATGCTAAGAGCTCATGAGACACCTATTCACCCTGACTCCTCACCTGCTAGTTGTAAGTACAGGTATGGAAAGGCTCTGGCATTGTGCCTGGCTCACAGTTGGTGCTCTGTATAATGTTAGCTCCCTTCTCCCCCTCCCCAAGCTGAGCCTCTCTCTAGGGACCCCAGATTTCTGGAACAAAGGAGCTGCCTAGTCTTAGCCTCCTCAGTCAATTCAGGTCCCAAACCCCAGCCATCCAGTCCTCAGTGAGGGACTCTGCGTGCCAACCCCCTATCCCCGCCTCTCCTCTACTAGTCCTTCACATGGAGCCCTACCATTCCCTAACATACTTTCCCCTCTGCATTGGTTTTCCATGAAGACGGGCTGGGGTCTAGGTCTCAGAGAAAGATGTCACTCTGGCTCTGCTTCTGGGCTGAGTCTGAGAAGGGAAGAGCGCTGGAATCCTCAGCAGCTCCCAAAGCTGCCCGGGGTGAATCTCAGTGTCTTAGGTAGGGAGCGGGAGTAGTGGGGAGATGGGAAGGGGGGCTGCCCACCCAAGGCGGCGTAGAGCCCAGAGCCTTTTCCATCGCAGACACCCCATCTGTCTCCCACAGAAGGCTCGGGTTGGAGGAGGTGCTGAAAAGGGGGGTATGGAGGGTGAAATTGTACAGTCTGTGATCTAGCATGACGACAGTGAAGGTGCTGACTGGGAGGGGTCAGGGTAGGGTGTCAGCTGGGAGAACTAGAGGTCAGAATCTGGGATTGGAGGTGGGGAAGATGATAGGGATGTTCTGTGCTACTTTCCCTAAAGAGCCCTGTGTTTCTGATTTTGATTTATAGCTCCCCGTCTGACTGACCATAGAGCAAAGTATCACACCCCTCTGGCCAAGAAACTATTGGTGTTCCTAAGCCAAGGCAAGGGCTGGATTCATGATGCCCCCCCCCCCTGCTCCCAGCAGTCCGACCTTTTCCAGACCTTAAAATAATATTTATTTAAATGTGGCAGTTTTCAGAGTGTTTCCTTTCAATATCGCTTTAACTGATCCCACTAAAGTCTAGGGAGGTAAACATGGTTATTCTTGATCTACAGACAAAGCAATGAGCAGTTTTATTTTTATTTTTGTTGGAAAGTACGCATGTGCACAAGTGGAATGAGGGGTTCAGGGGGGTTGGAGGGAGAGGGAGAATCTTAAGCAGGCTCCATGGCCAGTGTCGAGACCAAAGTGGGGCAATCTCACGATCCTGAGATCATGGCCTGAGTCGAAATTAGGAGTTGGATGCTTAAGCAACTGAGCCACCAGGTGCCCCAACAAGGAGTTTAAGAGATTAAATGAATAACTTGGATCACAGTTGAGTAAGGAGAGGGGGCCCTAATCCAGGTGTTCCGACATGCACCTACTAGGCTATACTTATACCTTCCTTGCTCCTCATTTTTGATGATACTCTATATCTCCCACTGCCGGGTCAGTTGGGGTTCTCTAGTAGATAACTCAGAAGAATTCCTTCCCTGTGACTGACAAACTTTGGGAGAGACCCAGGCCTGGTGGACATACATTTATACAGCCCTCACTCTTGGAAACCAACTTCTAGACACTAGGAAACTGGACTTCTCAAGAGGGATGGGCCTCTCACATAAATATGAGGGGGCTCTAGACAGGAAAAGGGGACAAGGCAAGGGGTGGGGACTGAAAAGTGCCAGCCCAGTTAGTTGTTCTGTTAGGGTCCACTCCAGGTCCTAAGTGGACACTTGGGAATCCCTATGGACATCCCCTCCCCACATTCCAAGTTCTAAATACTTCCCCCCAACCCTGCCTATATTTAAGAGAATATGATCCCACAGCTTCCCTACCTACTCCAGTCCTTTCTCCCACTCTTCCCTGTTTGGAAGTTCTTCCTCCGATGTAACTTTTTTCCTTCAGGCTGCAGCTTAATCCCTCTAAAAGCCCTCTAAAACAGGTGCCAAGGGAACCCAAGACAGGGCTTGAGTTATTAAATATAAATAGACAGGGGAGGGGAACTGAATATAGACAGATATTTTATCTCTTAGTCCCTGCAAGTTATTGGGAAGAAGGCACTAGTGGTTGCTAAGCAACAGGTCTCCACAGAGGACAAGGCACAGAGGAAAAAGCCTCTTTTGAATATTGAGGTGAAAGGGTAGGGAAGGTGGGGGTCAAAGGGCTATGGACTGGCAGGCAAGGCTGCGGGAATGATTGGTTCGTCCTCCAAGAACAGCTCTATTCCCTCAGGCCTTGGTAAACTCCGCCTTTACAGCCTTCCGGATTGGTGGAAGGAGGAAGGCCTCAGGCTCTCCTCCCTTCCTGTCAGGAGGAGGGAACCTGGTTTCCATAGCAACCCAGAAACAACCCTGGCCTTGTTTTGCTTATGGCTTTTCTATAACCCCTCATGGAGCACCGATGGTCATGGACTCCTTTCTCTGACCCCCAACTTCCGATTTGGGGGGGGGGGCATAGAAATATTAAGGGTGGGAATGCCGCTGAGCTGGCCTCACGGGGCCCTGAAGTGACCTATTAAGACTACAGAGGGAGTGACTTTTTGGGGAAAGGGCTTTCAAGCGTCCTCTGATCTCTGCACCTCCTAAGGGACTACAAAAAGCAAGGGCAAATGGTGGCATCAGATGCAAATTCTATGTCCAGGCTTGCTTTCTAAAGAGCGAGTACAGGCTGGGGTTGAAGGTCAGGAGAGAATGAGAGGGCAGGGTCTTTTGTGCCCCTTGGCGACCCAGACTCCTACCCTCTCCTCAACCTAAAGTCCACTGTTGTCAAGACCCGAGAATGGAGATATAGAACATTAACGTATGTCAATTTTAAGTGAGTGGCACCGAGGGGCATAATCTGTTTTTCTAATATGACCACAAGCAGAGTGTTAGGAGAATTAGGCCGACAGCTGCTGGTACCCCCCCTTCCACCCCCCCCTCCTCGCTCTCCCTCTCCCTTCCTCCTCGGCGTTTGCACACACCAATGGCAGCCGAGCCCTGCTCGAGATTTCTCTTAATCTTCCTCCGCCATCCTGCGCTCTTTCCGCAGGCGGTGCTGCGAAGCCGGCAGAGCCCCGCGTCACACCTTACTGCTCTCTGAGATTGCTCCACAGAGAGCTCAAGGAGATGGCAATTCGGCGCTGATGCCGGCTGGCAGCAGTTGGGAGAGGGGAAGGAGGAGAGAGAGGGAGGAGGGTAGGGGGGAAAAAGTTGGCACGGATACCAAGTTTTTCCCTAGAGAGACATGGTGGGGGGGTGGCAAGAGAAGAAGAGAGAAAATGACACAGAGAAAAAGAAACAAGGAAGAAGAGGCAGAGAGGCAGAGACAGAGGATTAAAGTTCTCAGACATTCACATGTGGGCAACTCTAGCCTACCTCAACACAGGACCCTCTAAAGATCACACCACCCAGCTGGAGTTCCCAGACACCCACCACACACCAAACACGTGCGCGCGCATACACACGTACACACACATGCCCAGCCAACCTGGAAGTCAAAGCGGCCCAGACATGTTGTGTGTATTCGTGCAAGTGTGTGTGTGTGTGTGTGTGTACGCCTGTATGTTGTCTCTGTTTTGGATCGCAGTAGAATGCAGTATGTAAATGAGATGGTTATTACCGCAATGTTCATCAAGCTGAGCCGAGAAGACATTAATAGCCTGATGAATATGCATGTGAATTTGTTAATTAAGTTAATTATTCTGCTGAAAATGCATTCGTCTTCCAAGGACATTTTCCCAATGATTTTTACATGCTCTAGCCATTAGTCATGCTATATTTTATCAGGGAAATGAGTTTGCTTAAGTTGTAAAAAAAAAAAAAAAAAAAAAGATGGAGTGAGAAGAGAAATAGAGAAAGAAAGGAAGAGGGAAAAAAAAAAATGAAAGAGGAAAGAAAGAGGAAAATGTGTTGGAGTTGAGAGTGGGAAGGCATCTGAGGCCGGGTTGAAGTTTGAGGCCCAGCTGGGTTTTTGAAGCCTGCCCTCGATTTTTATGGGTATCTCACTCTACAATTTTTTGCCCTTTTTTTTAAATGACAAACTTTTTTTTTTCCAGTGCCAAATTTCCAACACATTAATTAATTGTTGTAGCCAATTAACTGTAGTTGTGCAAATGAGTTTAGCACTAATTACCATGCAGTGCCTGTAATCACATAAAAAACTTGCTGAGAAAGAGAGAGAGAGGAAAAGAGAAAGAAGGAATGGGAAGGTAGTGGTGGCAGGAGAGAAGGGGACCTGGAGTAGAGGGGTAGCCAAGGGAAGGAAATAAGCAGGCGTTCTGAGAATTCCTGGTTAGAAGCCATCTTGGCTTGGAGAAAAAGGAGCTGTCTCCCAGCCCCATTCAGGACCTCCGACAGTCAGGAAATCTCAGTGGGAGTAAGATTCAGTAAAGAGTGATCTCCCTTTGTCTAAGAACTTCCAGCCAAAAGACACAAGTTCAGAATGGTATCTCTGGTTGTTTCAATGATACAGTGTAGTTCTCACACATTCTGAAGGCCCCAGTGTTTATCCTCCATGGCTGGAATGACTGGGCAAGGGTGGTGGGTGTGACTGGGAGATGTGCCATTTCTTGTGGGCCAGGGGAGATGGAGAAGAGTGATATGTGCTCTGAGCCTGGTTCTAGAGCCATGAATACATAGGGAAAATTGTTATGAGTCCACAGGCACTGGAATAGGCCAATGGAGCAATGATAACATCAGCTATAAAAGAGCCAGTTCCAGCAGGAGGTGGGAAGAGGCAGCCTTTGGCCAGACATAGCTCCCAGGAGAGGAGCCAAACCTTCTCTCCCACAAGTTGGCATCTCTACCACCCATCAGGTCTGGGCCAACTCTAGGTTTCCACCTGTCAGCTTCAACCAGTGCCCACAGGCTGAGGGACAGACCAAATGATTTCTCCAACTCCTTCTGATTTCGCTGTCCGTGACTTCAGCTGGAGGTAAAGAACAGTTGTAAAGCGAGGACTAAGCGCCGGACTGGCCTTTTGCTTCTACTCTGCTTGCCCCCTATACCATGTCCTAAATACTGGGCCTGCCCAAGGGATGTGTGCGTGCGTGTGTGTGTGTGTGTGTGTAAATAACCTGTAGCTCCCTCCCCCCCCCCCCCAAAAAAAAGTGCTATTATTGCCCTTGCTCCTCTAGAACAGAGCTCACTCATCATGGCCTGCTTCCTCAGACCTCATCAGAGGCACATTCAGCTTCACACTTCCATGGGGGACCTTAGCCACACATCCTCTCCTAGACACCCAAAGGCTTCCTTTCTGATTCCAGGTCCCAGGTCTGTGGGCAGATTGGTCATGGGCTCTATCCACTTCAGCCTTGTTCTTCCCTGGCACAGGGGAAACAATTTCAAAGGCACATGCCATATTGCTCCCTGCTCTATGACACTGCTATTCCTCTAACCTATAAGTCAAAGTTAGCTGTGAACACCTGAATTGACCCAAGCTGCTCCAGTGCTCTTTTTGCCTCCAACATCTTTTGGTTCTGCCCACACCCTATTCCCAGCAATGTCTGTCAAGGTCTGAGAAAGTCTGGTGCAGTAGAAAGAGCCCTATTAGCTTGGGTTCCAGGCTCTTCTTTGCCATTTAACACGTAATCATGGGGAAATTATTTACTATGAGCCTCAATTTTCCTCATCTATGAAATGAAAATAATAATAGTACCATGCGTGAAGGTTAAAGAAGCTAAATAATTGTGAGTATAAAATAGCACACCAAGTAAAATGAGCTACTTCATTAATTGGTAGTGAGTACAAAGTGAGAGGACAAAGTGCCCTTTAACAGGTGAATGGTTAAACAAACTGTGGTCCATGTGGTCCATGGTATGCCATGGAATAAACAAAAGGAACAAACTAGGATACATACAAAAACTTGGATGGATTTGGTGAGTGAAAAAAGCCAACCCTAAAAACTTACACACTGTATGACTCCATTTTTTTTTTTTTAAAGATTTTATTTATTTATTTGTAAGAGAGAGAGAGTGAGAGCGAGCACAGGCAGACAGAGTGGAAGGCAGAGTCAGAGGGAGAAGCAGGCTCCCTGCGGAGCAAGGAGCCCGATGTGGGACTCGATCCCAGGACGCTGGGATCATGACCTGAGCCGAAGGCAGCTGCTTAACCAACTGAGCCACCCAGGCGTCCCATGTATGACTCCATTTTTGAAATGACAACATTTCAAAAAGTGGAGGAGAAAAGTGGTTGCTAAGGGTTATGGAGGGTGTGAGGTAGGTGTGATTATAAAAGGGCAACATAAGGAATCTTTGTGGTGCTGGAACTGTTTAGTGCCTTGACTCTAGAGGTAGATATACAAATTTACACATGTAAACACCCCTTTGTAGTATTTCTTAAAACTGCATGTGAATCTATAATTATCTCAATTAAGAAAAAAAAAAGCTAGATTACTAATGTCTCTCAGTTGGGCCAAGGAGAGAAAAGGGGCTGCCCTTGTGTTTCACTGCAGAATTCTAAAGAGAAAAATTTAAAAAACATTATTCTCCTTAGTGTACATCTATAAAGTGACCATAATCATAGGGAAGAGGGGATATTTGTATCTGTTGATCTACTAATTCTACTTTTTAGAATTTACTATAAAAATGCATGAAGGGGGACACCTGGGTGGCTCATTCGGTTAAGTGTCTGCCTTTAGTTCAGGTCATGGTCCCAGGATCCTGGGATCGAGTTCTGCATTGGGCTGCTTGCTCGGTGGGCAGCCTGCATCTCCCTCTGCTTGTGCTCTCTCTCTCTCTCTCTGACAAATAAATAAATAAAATCTTTTTTAAAATGCATGAAGGTTTATGTGTTAGAATGTTCATTCTGGGGCGCCTGGGTGGCTCAGTGGGTTAAGCCGCTGCCTTTGGCTCAGGTCATGATCTCAGGGTCCTGGGATCGAGTCCCGCATCAGGCTCTCTGCTCAGCAGGGAGCCTGCTTCCTCCTCTCTCTCTGCCTGCCTCTCTGCCTACTTGTGATCTCTCTCTGTCAAATAAATAAATAAAATCTTTAAAAAAAAAAAAAGAATGTTCATTCTGGTATTATTTATAACAGTAAAATACTTAAATGATTAAAAATAGGGGATGAGTCTTCTAAATCATGACATATTTGGGTGATGATACTCTATAAACTTTAAATTTGCCTTAAAAAATACATTCAGTACAATGCCTGGCACATAGTAGGGACTCAATAAATGGTAGTTCTCTTCACTTCATTGGGACATGCTGGGTATTAAAAGAGCTAATGCAGGTAAATGTGCTTGACAAACTGTAAAGTGCCTGGCAAATGCTAGATGTTGCTATCCTAATGGCTATCTCTCACAGCTCCATCTTAGATGATGAAGCTGTACTTCTAGGCAGAACACTGCCTAATGTGCTCCTGGTTTGAAGCGTGGGAATGGCAGAGTCTGAGTCAAGGGATTGGGGCTATTTCCTTTCCAGGAGACTGCCACCCCTTGCTCCACATCATGAAGACAATCACGGACATTCTTCCCAGCATACCTACATTCGGTTACTTGGCCTATAATTTCAAAGGATTCATGGAGTCTTTGAAGCAATGTCAGCTCTGGTGACTCCATAAAAGTAACAATTTATTGTATCAAACACTGAGCACCTAATAAGTATCAGGTGGCGTCCTAGGTGTTTTACACACATTACTTCATTAAATGTTCTCTAGGACCTTAAGAGGTTGCTTATCTGAATTTTGTAGACAAGGAAAGTAGGGCTCAGAGAAATTAACCCAGAATGCTTACAAGGTAGCCCAGTTGTTTAATGGCAGTGCTGGTGCTGGAACCAGCTTCCTGGTTGGGAGGCTTCATGCCTCCCAACCTTGTGATCTAACCATCAGCTACTACATTTAGAAGGACTGAGAAGGGGTACACTCCCAAAGCTAGTGAAAAAATTGCACTGAGGCCCAAATCTGGAGAAGCCACAGAAAAGTAATCCTGTTTTTTCAATTCTCCTTGGTCGGCACAGACTTAAACTTATTCCAGGCAGGGGGAAAAAAAAAATCTCTGAAGTATCCCTGTTCTGAAGTTTCCTATCCCATGAGTAAGTTTTTCCATAAGTCTGCCTTCTACCTTTTTTTGCTAAAATCCAGTCCCTCTTCAAACCCTCTTATTTCCAGTGGGAACAGCTGAATATATGACATGGTACCCTTCCATGAAAGGTCCTATACAGGAGGGATTGGAGGAGCTTCTCTTTCCCCAATTCTGCTGAAGCTATGACTAAGATGTTTCAGTCCTCTTGGTCTCTTGGATTTAATCCAAGCTATCAAACCGAAAGATAAGAAGGAGAAAATGGGTCAGGAAGAAGAGCAGAAAGGAGTAGCCTAACCAGACCAAGGAGACCAGCTTGGAGAATGGTCTGGGAATCTCTTGGGACCTGAGTGCTGGCTTGGGGTAAAGACAGAGTAGGTAGTTTCTTCCACCTGACTCATCAACCAGTTTCATGTTTGACATTTACTTAGTTGGGAAGGTCTGGCCAGCATCCCTCATGCCACAGTCTCTTGTTAGTCTTGATATGACATCTCTACAGAAAGGAGAGGGCTGGGGATTCTGCCTCTCCACATTTAATCCTGTTTTAATACTACTTCACTGTGCTTGTTCAGGACCAGGCAGACCAACTCGGGGGGCTTAGAAATGTCCAGGGAAGAGAATCATCTTATAAGGAGGATGCTGGGGTCCAAAGCTCTCCTCTCTCAACACGAGAGTCAGAGTCTGGACACAGACTGGGGAGGAGCAGTGTCCTCCCTTCCTCCCTTCCTCTGCACACCATTCTACCCTGGTGGGGCCTGAGCATGCCCAGTGCTCTCTTTGGCTTCCCTTGCCCCACCTACCCTATGGACAGGAGAGGGTTAAAGGCATGGTATGGGCAAGCTATAAATTTCCCATCAGTGTGGGGAGAGTAGGACTGTTGGCAGGGAGGGGGTTGGGCTTGGGGGGGAGGGGGAGCTGGGAAAAAGCCAGGAGGTTGTCTCTAGGTAACAATAAACACTGCAAGCAAGGAGCAGCTGTTACACTTACTCTCTCTGCATCACAATGCTGAAATAACACTAATAAACCAGTGTGCCCAATGCAAAGGCATACTTGCATTTAGGGCCAGGCCTCATTGCACCCTTGGAGCAGCCCTCTGCCTCAGGTCAGGGGCCTTGTTGTTAGTGGACATACCAGTCTTGGCCTGGTTACCCTGGTGGGGAGGGTGAGCACTAAAGAGTCAGTTTCCGAGTCAGAGTGGCATTCTCAGAGTTGGGGGGAGGCGGCAAAGGCTGGGAATTCTGGGTTCAGATCCTGATGGCATTCACTAGTACAAAGAGTTCAAATGGGGTAACTCTTGGCTGGGTCTTGGGAGTAGGGGAAGAGAGAGAAAAGTGTAGGGAACAGACAACTATTTACCATATCTTCTTAGACTCAAAGGGGTGAGGTGGCCAGGAGTAGAGCTAGCTGAAGGGAGGTAGAAGAAAAGGGAGGCCAAGGAGAAAGTTTGAGAAAGAGGAAGAGTGTGTGGTATTGAGGAGTGATTCTACTATCTCTCCTGGGTCTAAACTCCCCACACTTGCCTATATCCACCTGGGGCACCCAGGCTCCCCTCACAGCACCATTTCTATACCAGAGCCCAGTGATGTGTTGGCTCAGTTCAGGACTGAGCTTTATTATCAGTATTCCAGCGGGGGGCCCTGGGCTCCCAATGTTGCCAGGGAGAGCTGGGGGAGTAGAGAAGGTCTGTCTCCCTAGAGGAAGAGTGGAGAATGAAAAGTGGCTGGTCTATCACTTTCTCCAACCAAAACCATCTCTGGATCTCCAGAAGCAGCCCAGCAGAGAGCACCCCCTCACCCCAAGCTGGAGGGCTGCGAGCAATGAAATAGGCAAATGAAAATGGGCGCTGTCAGAAAACTCTCCCCCTACTTAGCCCACCTTTCACCGCACTACTGTCTGGATACACTTGTACCAAAGATCCCTGTTTCCCTTTGCTGAAACAAGGAGGTCCCTTGGACTGAGGTCAGAGGCATGAATGGTTCTCCTGGTCCACCTTCTGGCCCCTTTCTGCTGATGTGATCTCAAACACAATATCCTCTCATCCCCGTGACTCAGAGTAGGGAAGATGTACACTGCCCACCTGGCCTGTGAGGAAGAGGCAATTGGCATCTTTGATGATCTACGGTGTCTGTTTCCAGGGAAGAGAGCAGTGAGACTAAGCAACAATCCTTCCAAGGAGGAGTTGTGTCTGCCTGCACATGTGAATGCCCAGGACCCTCTGTGCCAGTGCATATACAGGGTACTACCAGCTTCGCCTATCCTTTCCTCAATGGAAAGCCTCTTTCTGGGAATGCTCAACCTCCCCTCATCTCTTCTGTCCCATTTCCCTCTATTCTTTCATAGCTGGAGCCTCTCCTTGCCCCACAGTTCAGATGAAAGAACCTCATCCAAATAGCTCAGAGTTGGGGAGAACTGGGGTAAAAAGAGAGCTCTAACAAGCCTGGGCCTCCTTCCCCTCTGTTTTCATGAGCTGCCCCCATTGCTATGAGTCACCAGAACCCCGAGCTCAGGGGAGCTGCCAGGAGCCTTCTCCTTCCTTGCCCTCCAGTGAGGCAGATATGCACCCAAAGGACCCCAAGTCCACCATCTTTCTACTCACAGCGCCACAGTTTCTTCTCTCATCCCTAGGAATCTGCAACACAGACAGACTGAGATGAGTGAGCAAAGGAGTGTGAGAGACCCCAGCACGTGCTCTGTGCAGGAGCAGAGAGCCGGATGCCTGCACGGCAGAGCAGGACTGCCAGCCAGGAGAGCTGGCACACTTGGGCACACAGCCTTGTCAGCATGCAAGCGGGGGTGCCGGAGAGGATGGGATAAAGAGACTGTTTCAAGAGCAGGTATTACCTCCTGGTTCCCTCTCTGGTCACTGTTTCTTCTCCTTGGCCTCCCTGGGTGCTGACAGATAGACAGCATAGTACTGCCACCTCTGAGATGCCTTCTTAACCCTCCTCCCTGGTCTGGGGAACTAGAGAGGGGATATATATAACAACTTTTGAGGTGTCAGGTTCAGACATCCAGATCTACACTGAGGGAAAAGGAGGAAAGGAGGAGTCCTGTCAGAGTAAAAGCTAAACCCTGGGCCAATATAGAGCTCCTTTTTCTCCAAAGTGCAGGGCATTCTGGGTGCTGCTACCTCTGCCTCCCACTTACTTCAAGTCTGTTCCTCTTTCCCAGCAAAGGCTCAGCAATCTTTCTAGACTCCAGGCTCCAGGCTCTGATTCCAGGGCTGTAGATCTGGCATCTTGCCTAAACCTTGGGATTGTGAGGCAGGGCCAGTGGGACTTTGGGGAGGGAAGCCCTGTTCCTTAGAGAAACATCCAGGATCTAGATCAAATGCTTTAAGGGCCTTTTGGACCCTCCAATATTGGAGCAGGGATGGAGCAGGGGTGGAAAAGGGGTAAGAAAGGGCCTACCGAAAGCCTGACACCCTCTCCCCTTCTTCTTTGCTGTTCTTCTCCACTGCTCCTGCTCTGTATTTCAAAGGAGAAACAGTAGCTCTGTAAACAAGAGCCTCTAATAAATCCTGTGAATAATAGTCAGTATGAACGGCCTACCCTGGGTTAGGCAGCCAGCCCCACAGATGGGACTACAGGCCTCAGCTCCCAAATTTCCCCTCTCCATATTCTCCCCCTTTTCAGGCTCCTCCTGGACCTTCCCAGACAAGAGAATCTTCCTTTTCAATTTCCTGGCACAGTTCTCCTCCCAGATCCAACTACTATAGGCCCTTGGAAGCAGGGGAAGAGGCAGATGGATTCTTTCCAGACTGTCTTGAGGGGATGTGAGGGGTCCTTCTCATTTATTGTTTGTAGAGAAGGCAAGGAGATGATCCTGAAGGTCTAAACGTAAGGCAGGGTGAATGTGGGTCACTTATAGAGGCACATCCTGCTTTTCCTCAGGGACTTTGGGGATATAAAATGGGATACTAGGGGTGCCTGGGTGGCTCATGGGTTAAAGCCTCTGCCTTTGGCTCGCGTCATGATCCCAGGGTCCTGGGATCGAGTCCCGCATCAGTCTCTCTGCTCAGCGGGAAGCCTGCTTCTCCATCTCTCTCTGCCTGTGATCTCTGTCTGTCAAATAAATAAATAAAATCTTTTTTAAAAAATGGGATACTGGGGCACCTGGGTGGCTCAGTGGGTTAAAGCCTCTACCTTCGGCTCAGGTCATGATCCCAGGGTCCTGGGATGGAGCCCCGCATGGGGCTCTCTGCCCAGCGGGGAGCCTGCTTCTTTTCCTCTGTCTCTGCCTGTCTCTCGGCCTACTTGTGATCTCAGTCTGTCAAATAAATAAATAAAATATTTTTTTTAAAAATGGGATACTAAGAAAGAAGATAATTCTGGGATTAGGGGAAAGGTGTGATGGCTTGGAAAGTGTGATGAAGTTTCTATCCACACTGCTTTCCATGCTCTGTGCCCACCCTTGCCTGACTCCAGCTTAGTCTCATGAAGCACAGAACAAAGAATCTTGAATTTCTTAAGGAAGGAAAAAAATGCCAGGAAATGCCACCTTTGGCAACCCGGTGGGAAAGCCCCTTTTCTCCTTCATTCTTTCCCTCCTTAACCCTAGTGTCTGAACAGTGAGTGGGGATGTGGACAGCTGGAAACACTCCTTCCTCTCCATTGTGCACCAACACTGCACAAAGTCAGATAGGGCTTGACTAAGTACTCTGGGGCCATGGCACCGCATGAATACAGAGACATTTCTGACTCAGCCTTCAGAGCCTTGAATTTTAACCCTCTCTGTTTAGGGCCTAGACATGGGACAAGAGGTGTAAGACCACTCTTCGGCATAATTTTTTCTAGCAGTTTATACTGTGACAGGGAAACCTGTAATAAGATCTCAAAGGAGCTCAGTATTTAGTCACTTTTGCGAAACTTATTTCCTAGTTAAGGAACTAGGGTAGTTGATACATTGTGGACTTTACAGAGTATAGTAAAATCCCATGAGAGTGGGGGGATCTCAGGGATCTGTCTACTTGGAAGCAGGGGAACAGATGAGATGACCTCTGGAACTAGGTGTATGAGGGAAATGTTCCTTCAACAATGCATCTGCCCGACTCCCCTTACTTGCTTCTGTCTTGGAGGCCAGAGATATGAGACTCCAGTAATAATCCTGCCAATCCTCTTCCCTTGACTTCCCTCCCCAAGCCCTACCTACCTTCCTACCTACCTTTCCTTGGGTTCCCAGGAACTCTCTGAAGCCAGGAACACAAAGCAACTCCAGGACAGGATTCAAATGATTTTTCCTCTCTGGGTCTCCATTTCCACATCTGTAAAGTGAAGTGTTCGGCAAGATGAACTCCAAGTTCTCTCCCTTGCAGCAGTAAGCTTCTATGAGTCACACCCCAAAGGCATCAGGCCTTACATGCTTTTCATATAACCTCCAGGGCACTTCTCCTATGTCTGAACATTCAGAAATATCGTTAAACCCTGCCCTCCTCCTTCCTCGCATACAGTCTCTGGTTCTATGGTCCCTAGCTCATGCCCTCTCTCTTCAGGGACCTCAAAACTCTGTCCCTACTTTCCTTTCAGTTTTACATCATTCACAGGGACAGGCCCAACTGGACAAAATCCTAAGAGCAAGAAAATTGCCTTACCTAATATCCTGGCTGCAATTTTGGGCCTCAGACCCAAGTCAACTAGTATAGTTCTATCCTTTTTTGGAAATCCTGGCAGTTGGGGGGAAATCCTGGCAACTAACCCCAGCACCACCCCTCCTCCTCCACCTCACTATTCCCCATGCCAGAGCGCAAAGTGGCCAGTGATTGATGGGCCTGGGTTCCCAGTAACCGCACCCAGTGGCCCAATCCTCCTCCCTAACCCAATCCCTCCCCTGTCCCTATTCAGAGATCAGATTGTCTCATGTTGGTCCCTGAGGTCCCATTAATTAAAAATACATCCAATTAAATGGCAGGTGAAAACGTGCTATTGGAGCTCTCCACCCCCCCGCCCCAGCTTGGTCTCCCCCCTTCCTTTTAAGGCTCAGCTGTGCTTTGAGCTGAGAAAAAAAGAGAGAGAGAGAGGAAGAAAGAGGGAGAGAGAAGAGGAAGACATCGGGGTGGGAGGATGAAGGGGGGTGGTGTTATTTGAACCTCTGCCAGGGTAGCATGTGCCAGCCTGGGAGGGTGGCACTGTGCCCTGGTGTCTAATTTCTGGAGGTGTGAGTAGGTTCAGTCAGCTGGGTACCCACCTCCATTTCCCTTAAAGGGGCAGAGGGAAGTCAGAGGGTGTGGCTGCTGTGCTGCCCTCCTTCTGGGCTTGGTAAGTGAAGGGCAGAAGTGTAAATGGTAGAGGGCCCTTAGGACAGGGTATGATGTTTGGAGGTTGGGAGAGTCTGAGGCCTCCATTCTTGGCATATCCCTGCTCTTCCCCAAACTGCAAAGAAGGCAATGAGAAGCCGGCTGGGACCCAGGTGGCAGGGCATGGCGATGCTCTCAAGCTAGGCTGTGCCTACCCCTACCTATAAGAAAGCTGAGCCTAACAGAGGGAATGAGGAAGAACAGAGCCATAATTTGGGTGGGAGCAGATGGGTCATATAGTATAAAGTATACAAGGATGGATGTTTGTGTGGGCACCACAACACCCAGCACCTTAGAGGTAAGACGGTCTGGGTCTGGAGGACCTGCCCTGTTTGCCCTTTCTCTAGGCAAATAGCAGTGGCAGGCGTGTGAAGTCACCTCAACCTGGCTGCTTGGCATGCTGTGAGCAGGGTGTCTCCCCTGACAAGCACTGATCGCTCATTTTCCTTCACACTTACAGTGTCCCCAGCATTTTGTCAGGTTAGGCATCTGCTCCACCCTCTGCCTCCCCCCCCAAAAGTCCTGTGGCCCCAAGCAATGCAAAGCTAGTGGGCACTGAGAGCTATTGCGAGAGGAGCTAGGAAAGAAGGGATGACTGGGGGGGTGGAGCTCAGAACCCAGGCACCAGTGGGGGTGTCTGCAGACCCAGGGCCCCCGCCTGGCCTCCTTGGCAGCCTCAGTACCTCCTCACTTCACTTTAACGCTAATTGGAGATTTTAATCTGCGCTGCTGCTCTGCTCGGGGTGCTGGGGGGAGCGCCAGCTGTGCAGTAATTCCAGCAGCACCGACTGTTTAATCAAGCTGTCCTCCTGGGGAGGGGCCCTCGGGCACGGGGGTAGGAGGGAGGAGGAGAACCTCTGTCATCTCCCTTAGCCTGTTCAGCCTGGAAGGGCTTCATGAAGACTGAGGATCAATTGTGGGATACCTCACCCCCAAAAGGGCCCCATACAGGGTCAGTTTAAAGCTCACAGGCCAAGGCATCCCCTTCCCCACCCGGCTTTCTGACACCTTTTTTTGAGGTGTCCTCCAGCCACTCAAGCTGCAAACGTCCACTGGACCATCTTGAGTTCTCCAGGTCTGTGACAGGGGAGGTGATGGCACACAGAAGGCTGAACTTTCCCATTCTCAGCCCTCTCCCCAACACTCTCTCACTAAGAAAGATACTTCTCTCCCAACAATTGTGAGATTTTTTTCCTCTGGAAACCAAAGGTACCCCTACCCTCTGGACTAGAAAGTGACTGTTTAAGAGGCAGGGAGACAGTCGAGGTGTTGGAGACAGCGGAAACCTACTACACCCTGAGGGAGAAAAGCACCTATGCAAGATGTTTGGTGCCCAGAGCTGGAGGCTTCCTGAGTTCAGATGGAAACATACTGAGATGTCAGGCCATTAGGGCAGCCTGTTCAGGGTCTCAGGCCATTTCTAAGGAAGAGAAAGTGGTATTAATCATTCTTCTGGCTTCTTGGGGCCTGGCTCTCAGGCTCTCTCAGATTGTTTCTGATCCCTGTCTTGAGGAAAGGGTGCCCCTGTCACCCAAACTCCTGTCTGCTAAGGGGCAGGAGTTTTAATTGGTCAGCAGCACCCTCGTGTGGCAGAAACCAAGACTGCAGCTGCCCAAGTGGCCCTGCGGCTTTGAGGGATCAGACACCAAGACTGACATCTGGAAGGGCAGAATTATGAATGTTGATGATCTCTGAGTCATGAAGGTACTACCACTCGACCACTTCCAGGGAAATCTCCTGCATTCCCATCCATCCTGCATCCCAGGTATGTGTCAACCAGGGAGGGTGTACATTATCCAGGGCTGGCACCTATTAGAACTGCTGCTTGTGCCGTCTGGCTTGTAGGGGTAAGAGAGGAGCTGCTGAGAGAGGAGGCCTAAAAGCAAAAGGTAAGCTGATGTCACATCCAGTGGCGGGAGCGGCTGTGGCATCCCTACCAACTTTTTACAGATACCGGATAATGCCACATGAACTATGTCACCTGAACTCCAGACACTATCACCTGGTGATGGGCTTCTTTTCTTTTTTCTTAAAGATTTTATTTATTTATTTGTCATAGAGAGAGACAAGCAGAGCAGCAGGCAGAGGGAGAAGCAGACTCCTCAATAAACAGCGAGCCTGATGTGGGACTCAATTCTACCCTTGATCCAGGTCCACCCTGGGATCATGACCTGAGCCAAAAGCAGATGCTTAATGGACTGAGCCACCCAGGTGCCCCTGGTGGTTGGTTTCTGCTGTATAGTAATCCTTTCTTACTCCCAGGAGAGGTCTGCGAATGAATAAAGACAGATTCTCAGAGCCTGAGATCTTTGTCCTTGGGAATAGACACCGGATAAACACAGCTTTCCCTCGAAAGATCAAGGTATTCTCCAAGTATGCCAGGCCACTGGGCAGAATGGATATTTGGGGCTTTAGACTTTCAACCCCAAGAGAAGTATTGCCCATCATTAGACCCTTACACTCCAGGGTGAAATATCATATTTACTGGTCCCTTATTCCCACACCCACTAAAAGGGGGAAATCATTCTGAACTATTGGAAAGGGGTGGATATTTAATCCAGCTAAAGATTAAAACTGGAAGTCACAAGGCAGAGAGGTGAGTCACTAAGGTCTTCCCCTTATTGGAGATATTTAACAACAGAGAAAAATACTTCCAGAAAGAAATACGACCCTGTTTGGGGTTAGTGGGCAGACAGAAGAGCCACCTACCTGGCAGCAAGAAGGGTGGGGGTGAGCACTGGAGACTCATGACCTGCCTGGTTCTGGGCAATGAGGCTGGAGAGAAGCAGGCTTGTAGGCCTCTACTTCTTGTGTCTTATATATTGTCTGGACAGGTGGGAGCTCCCATCAAATCTGGAAAGGAGGTAGAAAAGTTGATGAGAGGCAGTAAGAAGGGACAGCATGCCCAATCCCACTCAGAAAGGGAGAGAAAATAGCTTCTTGGGGAAGAAGGCAAGCCTGTGTGTATGTGTGTGTGTGGTGGTGGTGGTGGTGATGGTGATGGGTAAGTGGGACGAGTGTTGTAGAGGAGAGGCTAAGAGTAACCAACATCAGTATCCCACCAAAGAGGAATACCCATTAGCAAAGTGGGCCAAGAGGAAAGAAGAGGAATGAAATGACTGTCAATATTAATAAAGAGGGTCACCTACTCTAACCAGGGGGAGAAACTTAATGAGAAGGTAGGATACCATAATAGCATCAAATAAAAAGTCAGAGAAACTTTCTGGATCTCTTCTGGATATCCAGAGTCTGGAGTCTGGAGAAACTTTCAGAGATCTCTTCTGGAGATCTTGGGAATAAGAAACTTCCCTGAGACTAGTTGTATGTAGGGGGTAGGGAATTCCTTACAAAAGTGTACCTGAAACCTCTGATTGGTCTTAGGTCCCTACCTGGCTATAGAGTCTATGAAAGACTGAACTCGTCAAGAGCTCCAGATGCCAGGTGACTGATGGATTTCACCAAATTCCTCAAGGGCCATCCTTCCTGCCACTGCTGCCACCTGTAAAGGAAAATAACAGGTTACTTTATACATGAGACAAGGGACTAGACACCAAAGAGAAATTTGGTCTTTCACCCAGGAAATAGGGCCTTAGTAGGTAACAGTGATGGTAATGGTCACCACTCTTCCAATTCCCTCAAACCTGAATTCACAAAGCCTGGAAGGATTAAGATGAACCTTAAGTATGCGCCCAGAGAGAATTATAACTGCTCTAACAGTCATACCTTCTGGGAACCAGCTCCCAGTCTGATAAACTAAAAACAATGATTCCTATACTTAAGAGATAAATTAGAAATTCAACAGAACCAGAAGCTGTGAAACTCAGAATTATAAAGGGTGATGAAGGTTCAAGGTTAATGCAAAGTTAATGCAAGAAGGTTACTCAAGAGGAGGTCATCTAGTTTTAGATCAGATCATCATTGCCTTGTCCAAAACAGCTTCTTCAAGAATGACTGGGAGGCAAAAACAAACAAACAAACAAGAAAATCCTAGACAGACAGACAAAATCCCAGACAGAAAGGAGGTTTGTGAGGGGACAGCAGACTTGATGCAATTTGGACAAGTCAGTCTAACATACATACTCCCTATGTAGGGAGGAATCTGCATGGAGACCAGTTCAAGTTCCCCCAATATTATCAATGATGGAGAAAATGTAAAGGTTATGTACTAGGATCTGTTTCTTTGTCATCAGCATACAATGTTCTTTTTGCAGACCCACTGCCCCTCTGACCAAGGCTTATAACTCTATCTCTAAGCTGCCCAGTGGTACCTTTCTCTCTCCAAGACTCTGATTCCAGCTTAGAGATTCTTTAGCATTTCCCTCTATACACATCACTGGCTCCCACACTCATATGCTCAGAAGATAAGCACTAGAAAGGATACCTCTCAGAGAGGTCCAAAGAGGGATAGTGTCAGTACCAAAGTGAGATAACTTCAGAACCTGCTGTGCTTGTTCACTAAACACACTATTTAAGGCTTAGGTCACTGTGGGGCACCACACCACCTTCCTTCTGCCTCATCAAAGGAGAAAAAACAGACAACTCAAATTTAGTAAGGGAGAGGAGTAGGGGGTCCCTCCCCCAAACTCGTTTCCCACTAATCTCAGAGATCCATAATGCCTTCTCTCATTCAGAGACTCCCCTTAGTTTCCTAGAAGGTGAGGCAAGTTCTTCCTCCCTTCCTTCAGATTTTGCTTTTCTATAGTTATATTGTAACGCAAAAGAGCCTGACTGGGCCTCAGAGGGTTTTTTCCTTCTGCTTTCCAAACCTCAGAGCTGGTGGCAAAGTGCTCCTGGAACTTGGGGGTAACTCTGGGGGCATCAAGATCTTTGGCAGTGGCTGCCACTTGCATCCCCAATGAACAGAGCTCCTGACTACATAAAAATTACAATTGTACAATATGGTCATGGAGAGATGAGTCTTTGAGGTAAAAACACATAAAACTTCTCAGTTTTTCTACTAATGTTTTTCAAATCTACCTTTCCCCCTCCAAACCTCACAGCCCACCTTCCTTTCCTGAGGAAGGTCAGTGCTCACGGTAGTTGGCAGTCTTAAGGTCAGGGGCTCTATACTCAAGTAGGTTAAGATTCTGGTCTCTTGGACTCCAGTCTTGGCTGGCTGCCATCAACTGACTATGAGACAGTGGGCAACACATTACCCTTCCCCAAAGCTGTTTCCCACTCTGTACACTGAAAGAGTGAATTAGGTGATCTCTAGGGTTCCTTTCTAGGTCTGGCCCTCTGTGATTCTGTGAGGAAGGAAACCCCTCCTTTTACCAGGAGGTGAGGGGTTCCTGCCCTTCACACCTTCTCTCTGGGCCACTGCAGAAAGAAGCTCCCCTAGAGATGCCTGCTTTTCTCATGCTGGCTTAACCAAAGGGACAAATGAGGGAGTCCCAGTAGGAGGCCTTCTTTTCAATGCCAAATTCCTTCTATTATGAAGAGATGTTAAGACGGTGATCTGACTCTAACCCTGAATCTTGACAAGGCAGAGAAGGAACAAGGCAGACAGATGTATGGAGAAAGAGTGTGATAAGCATGCTGCCCAACATACAACTGAGACTATCTGAGCACACGCTTGGCTTTGCCCTAGGGAGGACCATGTATCAAATACAACTGCATGTGGATGGAAGAAAAAAGCAAGGACATGTGTAAATACATCCAGAGCACTGACATAAATGTCCCATCAGCACAAATACACTCACTACTGTTCTCTCCAAATGTAGGCCTATACCTGCCTTGTAAGAAGCTATGGTGTGTGGGGGGACCACATCCCAGTCTTAACCCCTCCCCAAAGTCAGAAAGGAAGAAATAGTGAGACAGGAGCTACTTGGCTTCCTATAAATTGTTTTGTCCTTCCTCACAGCTGCAATCAGAAGCTAAGGGCTCCCGCAGGCCTTGTTCTGATCTGCTGCAGGCGATGGAGGGTTTTTGAAACGGAGAGGACTTGGCTGCGGCCCCGTTTCAGCTGCCATTGGGGCTGGCTAATGGGCTCATTCGGGAAGACCCCCGCCTGCTGCACTAAAGAGTCCCCCGTGGACCCCCTCCCCAATCCCAACCCAATTAATAAATGGGGGCTCCCACTTTATGGCTCTGGGAGCAGGAACCAGAGATACAAATGACCCCCAGGGAGGGACAGAAAAAGGCCTTCCAAGAAACAAGCCAGAGAATTGTGCATCCACAGGCACATGCTGCCACAGGCTAGTCATATCCCATTTTCAAAACATTAAAGGGGAAGAAACTGGCAAAAAACTATTTTCTTTCCTAGATCTGGAGAGGGATAGCATTCTTAAAGTCTGCGGGAACACTCCAGCAATAAACTCTCCTTCACCTGGATCTCCCACCTGCCCAGGGCAGAGTGCAGATGATCATCTGGACGCACACCACACACTTCACTATTTCCTAGGGGTGCTGACCGCTCCCCCCCAGGCCTTGAAATACTAAACAAAGACGTATCCTATCAATTGGTTAATGAAGTAAACACTTCCTAATTCTTAAAAACAAAGCAGCTACCTCTTCCCAAGCTCTCCTCACCATCAACAGGATTAATGTCCTGGGGTCATCTCTCACATCCAAATTATCATCAAGCCTTGCTAACTCCTATGGACCCCCTTCTTTTCTTCTCATTCTCTTTGTCCCACTCAAGTGCAGGCCCTCAGGGCCCCATATCTGGTCAAGAACAAAAATATCCTACCAAGATAGCTTCCTTGACCCAGTACATCTGCGAAAGTCCTCAACATCATATTCATTCCATCATGCTCTGCTTCCTGCTAATGCTTAACAAATCTGAACTCCTCATTCAGGCCCACAAGACTGCTCCTCCAACTTTATTTCTTAATATTCTTCTCCTTTACCATCCTGAGTAGTTCATTCATAGCCTTCTGCACAAAACACACATAAACATTTTTCTGTACGTTTTCTTCATCTGAACACCTCATCTGTTCCCCTATCTTCTTTACTTTCAAAGAATCTTTTCTGGTTAACTCTAACTTTCTGAATTATTTCTTGGCTCTGGCTACTTCTGTACTAGGTTACTATTTTATTTTATAGCCTGCATTAATGTGCTGACTTATAAATACTGATTCTTTACTTCTCACCCAAGTATAAGACCCAACTCACTTGATCCAGAAGCTTCTTTAAAAACTGAGATTCTCCCTTAATCTTCCCCAGAAGTTGTCCTGCACTTAGGACATGACTCTGCTAATGACATTACTGGGCCCTACCGAAACAGCCCTTGTGGTACAACACTTGGGATATCATATCAAACAACGAGGAATAAAATCTCATTCTTCATAGCAATGTTCAGGCTGCCACCTGCTCCTATCAACATTGAACTTGACACTGAGTCTTTCCAAAATTATAAATTGTTTCATGACTTCAAAGTGTGCTACAAAACAAAACCCCAAAAACAAGCACAGTCACCAAAGACATTTATCTCCTTGATTCTTAGGATATGAATACCATTTTCTTTGAACACCCCATAGGATGAGATGCCCCACTTTTGTTCCTTATTTGTAAGATTAATCTAATCCTCAGGTTGTGGACTGATTTTCTAGAATGCAAATCAACACCAAAGCCAAAAGTAATCTTGTTCTCTACTAGCTCTGCCTCTAGCCTACCTCAGACCATCACATTTTTGGAAGGTACCCTGAAACAGAGAAGTTAATCATGAGTCTCAACTATTTAGTGGGTACTTCCTTAGATTAACCTCACTCTCAAACACTGACTCTTCAATTCCTGTAGTTTAAGCCTACATAGTTAGACAGGAAAAAGTGATCTGCCACTCCCCTTTATCACCTACTTACTGCTCAGAATAATAAGAGGGATTTTCCTTTTACTCCTTCCATCCTTTGGCCTCAAGGTGCTTGATGATCAAGATAATAAAAGTAAAGCATTTAGCACAGTGCCTGACACATGATGAGTTCCTGGACAACATTAGTTCCTATTCTCTCCCTCCTTCTTCCCCAAACCATAGGTTCTCAACCTTTCTGGGCCTATTTGTTCACTGGCTGAAGACAGCACTGAACTAGACAAACTAATGTCCTTTTGTAGTTCTAACAGTCTGTGACTCTAATTCACATATTCTGGTTTGTTTACTCTTCTACACACTGCCTTCACTTGGATCTGAAAAAAAGGAGAGAGGAATAACCCTGATTTCCAGGTTAGCCTAAAATACACAAAACCACTTTCAGGAGTTTTAAAACTCCAAAAATACAAGTAACTTTTTAAAAGTGATGCATCCATATCATCCCTTCCTCATTTCTTTTTTTTTTTTTTTTCCTTCCTCATTTTTTATTCTCTTGAACTACATAGGTAGCAGTGGGAGGCAAAATTTCCCAAATGTAATTTGCCTGATATAATCAAGCTTCCCAAAGTGAAAACATCTTCAAAACATCTCCCAACCTAAGGTTCTAAGGCCCATCCTCCAACCATAAAGGTAACACTACTGTAATCAAGAGGAACTCTTTACTCAAGGTGTTGCTTTAATGGGGCCTCCCTAAAATGAACCATGAAACTTAAGGCAGTTATCCCTTTTAACTAGCCCAACCATAATTCTTCCTTCCACCCCATATCTCTATATCTTCTTTCAAAAGCAAGTATACCCTAAGTGTCTTTCTGCAGCCCAGCTAACAGACTGCTCTACAGATCTTCTTCTTCCCCTTACTTACATCTCCTTCTCATATTGCTTTGTATTGTGTGAGGCCTTTGGCTCCCTAACATAAAATACAAATACTGGTAATAAGGCCACACTCAGAAGTTCCTGAATTTATAAAAGGGATCAGACTCCTAAGTTTTCTCTAAGTCTTTGAATTCAGCTTCTTTTTTCCAGGGCCCAAAAGCATTAGACATTGCATTACCCTTGGTAGGAGGGTTATCTGTCTCCAAGCCAATCCTCACCTCACCTACAAGATATGTATTGTAGTTCTGAGACGCAGGAGGTAAAAAGATCCTCTCCCTGACATGCCATCAGAACAGGCTCCTGAAGGTAAAGAAAAAAACATCCTCCAAGACCCAAGCTTTGTTTTTCACTTAGCTCTGTTACATTGTAGCCTTTGTGGGGTTGTCTCTGTGCTGCATCTCTGTACAGATGGTTTGGCTTGGATAAAATGCCCTTCATTCCTTTGGAACTATCAACATTATCTATTGTTTACAACCACACCAGAGCAAAACACCTAAAAAATCCATCTATTTCCAAGTCCTAGGAAAACTATGTCTAAGTGAACTTGTTTTATGGCTATATTCTCTTATTCCAGAGAAGTATGCTGTGGCTATGGGCTACAAATTGAGTAAGTTTCACTAACATGCACCCATCTAGAGAGTATTAAAGACAAACTTCATATCAGCCCCTTTCTCTCAGCCTTGGACTAACTTTTGAAATAGGTAGGAGAGCAATTCAGTGGCCAAAGCATTTTGGCACTTTAGTGATTAATCACCAGGGCATCAAAGCAATCTTCATCTGCTTTCTTATGGATAGCAGGGCCCTCTTCTCACTCACCAAGCTTTACTTCCCACAGACACCATCTGCAGCTGAGCTCAGAAATGTCATCACCAAAAAACATGTCTCAGGATATGAGGGAAGAGGATGAATTGAAGTGTTGAGACTCCCTGCCCTTCCTAGACCAGTAAAGGAATCTCTTATACCCCACACAACATAAATTAAAAATCTCCTTAGTAATAAGAAAGCATGGTTATTTTGCTTCTTCCCTCACCTCTTGCCCAGTAAGTTGAGGATCTGGAATAGACATTTGTCTTCTCAGTTGCCTCTATTACCCTTCAAAACTAGGAAGCACGAGTAACTCTAAATATCTTGTAGGATTAAGCAATCAATACCTCTGGTAGGCCTAATGCATGCAAGGTGGGCAGTGAGTGAAAAACAGGAAATGAAAAGTGGGTGGACAGGAAATGGAGATGGCTGCACATGGGGAGGAGTGGTAGAGTACCCCCAACAATTCCTCTGGGTGTCATACTTCCCCCATAGTCTTTCAACCCTACCTTGAAGTAAATGTTCACTTGAGAGTATTCTTAAGTTTACAGGAACATTAAAAGTATCCCTATAGATGAGAAATGCCACACCTGGACAGTAAAATTAACCAGCGTGTCCAGAAATGCTCACCTTGCCTCCCAGACAACCAAAAGACTTAGCAGTTTCACCTCTCCCCTGGAATGGTTGAATATTTACTCACTTGAGAAACTCCCCACTTCCATTCCACCTAGCCCTTTAGGATGACTAAGTTGTGAACTGAGAAGTAACTCCATACCTGAAACACAGTCAAACTATGGGGAAATCTTTAATAACAAAGGAAATCCCCGCATGAAGAACATTAACTGTTAACTTCCTTGAGGCATTAACTTTACCATTATAGTTAAGGATACCTGTCTGGGAAAAGACAGTGCTTAAGAAATGTATATACCGAAACAGCATGGTCTTTAATTAGAAATAGCCTTGGCTGTGATAGAGGGGAAAAAAAGTCCATGTTAGTTCGGTCCTCAGCCTTTAGGCCCAGAAATAAAAAGACTGCCACTGCTATGAAGTGCAAACAAAATTATCTAATAGGTTGAAGTTCACACTCCTAGTCATGAATCTGAAATTATAATAAAGACCAAAACCAAATTCCTTTTCTCTGGAGGCTAACCAGGAACACAGGATTCCAAGAATTGGAACAATCTTGAGCTTTCCATTCTCATTCTGGGTAAAGACAGCCCACAGGCAAGGGAACATCATAAACTTTGGGGATTCATAAACAGATTGGCAACCCTCATCACCAGTATTTGAATTCATCTTCCTAATTTCCTTGTTCTGGTGTACCCTTTAACTTTATATGATTGCTCACCCCACCAACAACTTCCTGATAACCTATCGCTCCTCTTCCTGTCTTCTAATGGGTTTTATTTGCTGTCTGCCTACTTAGGTCATAACTTGCAGGACTGCAGCATACACAAGGGAAATTTTAGTTCTGTGTCCTAAACCATGAAAGAGATGGGAAAACAATACTCTCCTCAGGTGGAGACAGGAAAGATTTTGAAGATAATAGGAATTTTACCCTTATAAACAACTTTACTCATTTCCTGGATTGGCAACACATCAGGAAATCTCAACAGTGCTAGGAACACTAATCTCCATGCCTACCCTACTCATGGTCACATAAGAAGTGGTGGGGGGTCGTTATATTTAAGAGACTATTCTAAACAGCCTCTTACCAACTTCCATTGACAAATTTCAATGACAAGTTGAGCTAAAAACCCACTTATCTCTCCTTTCAGGAGGATTCAGGGCACAATGACAAGTTGAGCTAAAAACCCACTTATCTCTCCTTTCAGGAGGATTCAGGGCACATGAGGCTCAACTCTTTCAATGGCCTGGCACCATTATTTGTGTAACTATTTCTACTTAAAAAGAAAAAAAATCACCTTACAGTTTCCCCAACTTTTTTTCTTCTCTAGTTCCTAGCCTTGTGTTTTGAAGCACCTCTTCAAACCCTGAGAACTTTTTAAAAAAAAATATTTTGAGACTACAGAGATTCTGAGACAAAGAACTCCTAAGATAAAGTGGAGGAAAAAACCCTTTACATGCAATTAGATCTGCTCAGAGGCTACAGGTTAAGAAGTAAATGCAATGGAGCAAAAGTGGTATAGTAACAGGAAATATTTAATTTTCCAATCTCCACTTTCCATTTTTATAAACTGAAAGAAAAAAATTTAATATATTACAAAATATCTGTACATAGACAAGGTACACCCGATGTGGGGCAAAAACAAGAGAGAGAAGGAATACAGTGTCAGGAACCTAAATCAGGGAGAATGAGGTGGCAACTGACACTTTTCTGGTGCAGCATTCTCTCTCAAAACCTGCTGGTAACCATTTTAGTACTGTAACTATAAATGCATATTACACACACATACACACACACAGTGGCTGGGTGACGTCTATGGCATAACCTAACAAAAAGTCCTACTTACAAATTTGTGCTACTGCCCTGCTTTGAAAAGTATATATCTGATGTCATTTTTATCATTCCTATGGACAGTTGAAGAAAAAACTAAGGAACTGGGTCAAACAAAATTGTTTTCAAAACCACAAAAATGATCATGGTCAAACCAGTTTTGCCTCTCATTCACCAACAGCATCAGATTTCTCATCTGTTCAAAATAATGTATTTAATGGACTTATCTCCCATGGTACAATAATTAAAACAAAACAAAAACCACTTTTGAATATATCTGGGTTTGTAATTTTCTAACAGTCAAGTTGAAATTCTGCCAAAACTTTCCTTCATTTATAGATAACATAGCTGAAAAATTAACAAATACCTTTTCTTCCTCCACACAGATTCCAGGATTTCTTTTTTCCTCTGCTTTTAGAAATAGTCAAAATTACTGAACTTTTTTCACTGTAAAGGCTACACTCCCCAAATGGGGGTAGGGGGTGAGATGGAATCACACACACACACACCCCCCATACATACACTCACCCCCTTCCCTAGTAGTAAGGATGAGGGAATGGAGGCTTAAGTATATTATTTAGAATATTTGGCATAATTAAAAAATAAAGGATGGGAAGGGGGAAAGAAAAACATTATTGATGACTGCTGATAACCAGAATGTAATTAAAATATAGAGAATTTTATTCATATTTGATGGGAGACCAGTTATTTTCACTGAATAGATACCTTTGAAAGAATCCCAGGCTTAAGTTCTTCAATCAAAAATGGGAGTAGGGCCCAATGCCTCAAATTCAAATATTCTAAAATACAAAGGCCCATGTCTGAGGACTAAGAAGTCAACAGACAAAACGTTTAGGTGAACTGTAATGGAATTTTTCAATAGCATGTCAGTGAGCCTAGCAAATCTAATTGGACACACTGGTATAAAAAGCCATCAATGCCAAAATGGCTAGAAGGTTCTTCCTCTAATCAATGTTTGCCCATGAGGGCAAGGCCAGACCAAAAACCAGAGAGTAATAAAGAAATACACACACCGGATATCTACCTATTTCAATAAACAGGGGAAAATAGTCTTCATGTAAGTATCTGAAGAGGGTTCTTCTTTCTTTAAAGTTTTTTTTTTTTTTTATTCGTGCACCTTTCTCTTACAAGTAGTTTTTATTTTTTAATATAAGAACTTGGCATTGAAACACAAAACTTCACTTGAGTTCTGAGAACTATACTCCAAGATGCTGAAGCATGTTTGCCTTTTCTTTGTAAAAGGGCCCTAATCTACGTTTCACAAAGGTCTAAGTCTGTGCAGATAATTTATATGAATGTGTATGTTTTTAAAACACATTATATGCTGGTATTCACACAGAAATGGAAGCCAGAATGAGAAGTCTCCCAAGTTATCCCACCCTGAAAGCCCTTCCCTTTTTCATTTCCTGTTTATAATAAGGCAAAATTCTTGCCATGAAGTCATAATTTAACCCCTTTTACCAAAAAACAAAACCAAAATCAAATCTCTCTAGAAGAAATTCCCCCAAAGAATTGGCAGGATATACATGCTGAGATGTGTATATGTCAATACTGTTTCTTTCTCATGGCCTATTCTTTTAAAATTTTTAAAAAAAGGTCTCAGATATTGATAGATTTTCAGAAAAATATGCACCCTAAACTAAGTTACATTTTCATGTATTTTCAGGATGTATTTCTTTTCTCTTTGACAATAATGCTCTGTTTCAAAGGTTTTTTTTTTTTGACATAAAAATATATGTGTAAACAGTATGCTAACTGCTCTTACTAGCCCTCTAGTTATGGAGGCATCATCTTAAACCCCAGCTCAACAGCAATGTCCTAGGCTGTCTGCATTTATAAATCAACTTCACCATCAGAACATGGTTTTAAAAAAAACAAAAACATTTTAGAATTGAAAAGTTACAGAGAACAATATAGGAGTTTGAATTTCCTTTCCTTTATTTCAAAAAAAGTAAAGAATTATCCCAGGTTCTTGGGCATCTCAACGATTAATTTTTTCCAAACAAATGCCTCAAAAAGAGACAGAGAGAGAGAGAGAGAAAGAGAGAGAGAGAGAGAGAGAATGAGAAACTCTATAAATTATAGAGGGGGTACAAAAAGGAAGAGATGGGGTAAATCTACCTACATGCCCAAGAGTGCCTCTTTCTACCACCTGCTTCATGTGCAGGGAGAGGGGCATGTCTTTTGCCAAAGCAGAGCAAACTTAAAGGATGAGTAATTTATTTGGAAAAAAGGTATATGTTCAAGATGCTCAATGGGGAAAAAAAGAGTTCACTTGAAAGCAAAAATGTGAGATGGTGGAGAGGAAGGAAACATTTATTTAAATCAGCCAGTCACTCTCTTTCTCTTATAGCAAAAGCCTAAGAGTAGCTCAAATATTGTGAACACTATTATCTTTAAAGGAAAAAACAAAACAAAAACAAAATTCAAAAGAAAGAAATCATAAAAAATCCCCAAATTTTAAAAACTTAAAAGAGAGCCTCTCCTGAGCCATCTCAAAATTAAAACTGTTCTCCTTTTCTTCTGCTCAAGAAGTGCAGGCAAATGAACTAATACAACATTTACTTTTCAATTTAATGACCCTCTCCACATTCTCTACTTGTATCTACTAGGTAGAGTTGAAGTAATTGTTCTGGCTGTAGCCCATCCAGGGGGAACTGGTGCCAACATCATTATTTTATAAGTCGCCTGCTAGTAGCAAGTGAGCAAGGAATACAACAGACAGCTTTGCGGTAGCCAAATGCAGATGATTACCTCGCTCTGGCAAATGATTTCATTAATGTTTCAGAGGACTGGATGGAAGGATGAATAGGGAAGGAATCTTTCAGGACACTGAAGTCTCTGGGTTAGTAAGGAACTCCTCTCCCTCTTCCCCCTCTTGGCGGGACTCTTGTAGGCCCCCGATAGAGTTTTCCGTAAGCAGAAGACTGAGCTGGGCCCCCCCAGTTAAGGCCTGCTCCTGAACTGCTGGCTCCAGTGTTTCCTGGCCCCAGCTCCCCATAGTTCTGCAATTTGGTCTCTGCATGTACCACAGAGTTGCTGCTTCCCTCAGCCTTCAGGAATGGTTGCCCGACCACTGAGTGTAATGGTAAGGGGACCCTGGCAAAACGGAGGTCCTGGTCCCCTGGGAACTGCACTGACCCTGTGCCCTGGTAACTGCTGGACTCCCCAAGGTGGCTCACAGAGCCTGAGAAGGTCCTGTTCTTCACCAGGGTCTGGGTCAAGGATTCTGTCAAAGCTGGACCAGAGTTGCGTTCATCAGTGTCAGTGGCACTGAACCCTGTTTCAGGCCCATCAGTGTTTCCGTAAGTCCTGTTGGGATGGGGTCGGGTGGAGTATTCCATTGGTCTCAAGGCCTGGTGCTCATGTGGCAGGTGGCCAGGAGGCTCTGCTTCAGGCTGGGATAAAAGTTGCAGCAAGGCGGCTGTCACGGCTGGGTTCAACTCCTGGGGGGCGCTGGAAAGATCGCCTTCAACCAGAGGGGGTGGAGGTGGCGGCGGTGGAGGTCCGGGGGGCTCAGGGGGCCTCTTCTCTGGTGGAAGAATGTGAGGAGGACATGCTGTGGAAGGGTTACTTCTTTTAAACACCATCTTAAAAATCACATGTGATTATAAACACAAACACACACACACATACACACATACACTGACCAACAAAACAAATATCAATACAAGTAACCATATATATATATATAAAGAATAAAATCTTGGGATCAGGAAATTGCAATTTATAAATAAAATCAAGTGATTAAAATAAAACAGTTGCATTATGAATCTAACAGCTGGTTTAAAAAAGCTCGTATGTTTCAAATGATTGTCCTGATTTTTGTCTGAGATTTCCTCCATTTCCTTCCTTAAGGAACTGTTCTAATATGTAGGCTGTTAGCAGCCTCCCCACCCCTTTTTGCTGTTGGATCAAAACATTAATGAAAATAACGTAGAAAGAAGGAAGATGAGAGGAAATAATACACATGTTGTGGTCACATTTCTAGCACATAATCTCGTTGTACAATAGAAGACCTTGCACGGACTTAAGCTAACACATTTTACAGAACATTTGATGATATAAGGTTAACACCTGAAATAGAACTTAAAAGAATATACAGGAGAGATGAAATAAAGTAAAAACCTTTCATCACCGTCACGTATAAATATACACTTGCTTCTCCAAACTTTAGTCCCCTTTCCCCAAAATCACATTCTGAAGGAAGGGATATTAACCACCATTCTGTCATTCAGCTTTCTATGTTACAGTAATGATAGACTAATCTATCATATTTTCTATTTTGTTTCCCAACCTCTTGCATTTTTTTCCATGCTATGAAAAAAATCACTATAGTAATGTCATGCAGAATGAATGGGCTATTGATAAACATCTGTTTATCTTGGAGATGGTGACAAGAACTGAGTATTTAGAAATGTTGAACTTATATACTACACTCTGTCTTTCCAAAGATCTTTGTCTTTTTTTGAACCACTCCCCACATTCCCACACCCGCACGCCCCAACTCCCCTGTTGGCTAAATTTACCTAAGCATGGCAATCATTGTCTGGTAACTCCTGCCAAGGCTGGAGAGTAGAGATGTAAAATGGTGTGAGTTTGAGGATATACAAAAGCAAGTACAATCAGAACAGTGTTTTTAAAGAGTTAGGAGTCAGCCTGCTGAAGAAAAGGTTTAATGTTTTGGGGTATCTTCCAAAGGATTGATTTTTCTGTTCCCTATGGAACTGTATTTCTAAATGCCCATATAGTCAATTCTTTATTATCTGAGCTACTGATATAAGAGTCATTACTCAGACAAGCCAAAAATAGTTTTTAGTTATAAAGTATTTTGGTAGCATATTTACCACAATTATATTTTGCAAAGACAATCAGTAAATTAAGTATGTATTCTTTCAGCATGCAGGTGAAAGTACTCTGAAAACACAATATTGTAACGCTGTACCCTGGAAGGATAAGTTCAGGTGCTATATGTAACATATAAGTAGGGGGGGCAACAGTCCCAAGGTTGCCCGGGACTGAGCAGGTTTCTCAGGTTGCTGACTTTCAGTTTTAAAACCATGACAGTTACAGAGATGAGTTGGTCACCCTGTATACCGTACCCACCCAAGTTGCTTGTTGACAGATCGGTTGTTTGACTAGGTGGTAGGTAAAAATGAATTTAAGGACAAAAAATTAGCTATAGAAAACTCACAACTGAAAAGAAGATATACTGAAATAGGAGAGCTAACTGGACTATAATCATCTATAGATTTTGGAGCTTCTTGCTGCCATACTATATATCTCACTACATAAGATATATAAGGCCTGCTTTGATTCTACATAAGAACATCTCAGTACCACTTATATTTTAAAGTATTTTTGGACTATACATAAAACACCAGCTTTTTTAATACCAATGGTAAACAACTTTAAAAATGCCTTACTGCAAAAGTAAGCAAAGCTAAACTTATTCTTCCAACTATACTACTTTTCATACTTGAACTCTACCTTTTATGTAAATACTGTGTTTCAAGAGAACTAATTCTTGAGTTCAAATTCACATTATGAGTATAGAAACTACCTCAATGTAGAAAAGCAGATTGTAAAGAACTATTAAATAAAACTTCTTAAAAAAATAAAGAGCACATTTAAAAAATCATACTATTATAACATTTAGTGTTAATAGTATTTCCAATTCTTAACAGTTTGTACTAATGGAGGGAGTTATTAATGAAATGTATAAATAATTTAAATATTTTGATTGATTTATTAAATTCCAATCTTAACCCTTTCCCCACACAAGTAAAGAGTAGCTAAACATAGCCAAAGTGATAGATTTCCACCTTCTCTGGCTTATTCAGTCTGCCCTCTGGTGGAAATGGTAATGAACAGTAAAACGGCCAAAAGAGAGGCAGCAGCAGGGGAGAAACAAACAGGAGAGATCGGGAAAACTGGATAATCTGTGGGTAATAATAAGGATTGGTATTTTTACTCTCCTTTGAAAAGTAAACCCAACAATTTCTGGCCATAGGCCAGGCCTTAATTTTAGCTCAATCTCACCATTTGGCTGACAGCTTGTTAGCTCAATTATTGGGTAAATTTCTTTCAATTCCTATATTATTTAATTTGAATGAGTTCTTCCAGGTATTTTGATTATAGCTGAATTTTTCTGCTGGGGTGGGGAGAAGAAGGAAGGTGTGGGAGAGGAGGCAAAAAGGCCTGCTTTGATTCTAGATTAGCTTTCTCTGTTATTTCATGTTCTAGTCTCTTAAAAGCAACTGGAATCAGTATGACAGGAAAACAAACTGAATTAGAAAACAAATTAAAAAAAAAACAAACCATATTAAGAAAAGTATGCCAGTCCTAATTCTGCCTCTGCCAATAATATGGTTCCAGCAGTGAGACCATAGGCAGGCTTCTTGGATTTCAGTTTCCCTATCTGTAAAGGGTTTAATTTTATTTATGTTATCTTCCAGTTTTAAAAAGCTTTGCATGTGTGAAAAATAACATATATTTGTATACCAGTTGAAAAAAGGCATATACTTTCTGCACCATCCCATATGAAATGCGAATGTAGGACAACCTAAAGTTGAAGGTTAGTGTACCTCCTCAGCCCTTGTGCCTCTTCTCAGTCCCCAATTCATGGGGTCTTCATGGACAGCGAAAATTCCCAAGTTGAAAACACTTTCACGTAAGTAAGCATTTTGCAAAAAGACTGTGAATGAGAATTAGAAAATTTAAACTTTTTTTCCTCTAATAAAATTGTGTGGTGTGGTCACACCAGACCAAGGTATAATATATTTCCTTTTCTTAGATTTTTCTTTACGTAACGCTCACTTCCTAATTTGGGGTCCATTCAATTGTCTCTCTTAGGAACACAGGTTTTTAAAAAGCATTTTTATACACTCTAATTTTGGGGGAAAGGAAATGTATGGTGTTAGTTATCTACTTAAAAATATTTCTATATTACTTCTCAGGAGATTAACAATGGCATTTTATTAGAGGTTTTTTTTGTTGTTTTTTTTTTTACTGTATCTTTCAGGTAAGACTGGTATCCAGTATTCACTACACTAGAGTAAAATTTACTATTTGTACAATCTGATGATGATTTATTTGGAAGGCAGATTTTCAAGTGCTACTACTAGTTGGCCACCATTCTCACAGTGATTCAAGATGTATCACTAGGTATGGTTGTGGTTTCCTAGGGTTAGATACAGAGGCTTTACTTACCTACCTCCCAGGAAATGGAAAAACAATCAGTATATGAAAAGTGCTTTGAGGAGCTCTGAGACTTAAATAGAAGCCAGGCAAGAAATACATCATTGGGTGCTATGTTCTCCTGTAGGCTAGGTTACAGAAAACTGAAACTGAGGCCACTGATGTGAAAAAGAAAATGTTAAAGAGATTTTTAAGAGGATCAACAGCACCTGAGCTCAATGAGATTCATGACCGGTCTGTTTACCTGCTGCCTCCTCCTGTGGCATTGTGGGAGTTCTTCGGGGCCCCTGTGGCCCACTGTTCTTGTCACTGCTGTTTTCCTCCAGGCTGCCTGCTGGCTCCTGGGTTTTCATCAGCTGACTCAAAAGAACTGCCAACATATTCTGCATGTCAGCTGGTGTGCTTGAAGCTTCAGAGCTTGTCTGTTCTGCTGAAGGCTGGACCACTAGGGCAGGAGGTGCCTCCTTCAAAGACTCTTCTGGGGCTAAGGGCTCTGAGTCCTGCTGCTGGGAAGTGGCTTCAGTTAGGGCACTGATGGATTGGTTCAGGGCCTCCAGCTGCTGCTGCATCTCTGGGTTGGAGTGGATGTTAAGCAGCTGAGCCATTTGAGGGATGCTCAGGTCGGTTTGGCTCTGCAGCAGATTCAGTAACACTGCCAATTCACTTTGATTCAACTGCTGGGTGATGTCACCGAGGCCTGTGGACAGACAGTGGAGCCAATATAAGAGGATGAGGCAGGTTAAGGACCTCTGGCTTCTTCAACTGGCAACAGCAACTTACAATATTCAAAGTATTAAGTTTCATTTTGAATATCTCATTTTTCATGCCTCAAAGTGTCATGACAATTTGTTATTCTTTATATTTTCACTTCAAAACACAGGAACAAGCTAAAACATCTCTGTACTGTGAGTAAAAGTGATCTCATTTTATCTATATTCTTCAAGATCGGTGACTTACAACCCTTATGGCACATCACAATTACTAGGAGAGATTGTAAAATTCAGATGCTTCAGTTTCTACCCCCAGAGATCTGGCAATTTATTCAGGAGTATTTACTTTTCAAGCTTCCCAGATGATCTGAATGTGCAGCCAGTGTTAAAAACCAATCTTATAGGTGGACAGGGAAAGGAAAGTAAGCCATGGAAAGAATACCTATAGTTCAGAAAAACTGATGGTACCACAGGACAACCACTTTATTATAATTGTTCACTATTACACAGTTTTAGATATATTTAGATCAAATAACCTTCCACAGAACTAACTACCTTTAATAGCAATTGTGATTTAAATGATTAGACTCTAAGAAAGTCTTAGCAAATCTAACATAAACAGGGCTCCAAATTACATATTAGAAAACCATGGGTAAGGAATGCATGGGTGGCTCAGTGGGTTAAAGCCTCTGCCTTCGGCTCAGGTCATGATCCCAGGGTCCTGGGATCGAGCACCACATCGGGCTCTCTGCTCAGCAGGGAGCCTGCTTCCCTTCCTCTCTCTTTGCCTGCCTCTCTGCCTACTTGTGATCTCTGTCAAGTAAATAAAAAATCTTAAAAAAAAAAAAAAAAGAAAACCATGGGTAAATGAGCCTTAAATTTGGCCTATTTAATGATTTATGCTATACATCTAATTAAGATATAGCATTCCCACTTTCTTGAAAGGAAAATAATCTACTGTAGACTTTCTAGACAACATGCACAAAACTTGGTTTAGCTCCTTCTCCTCATAATGAGGTCACTTCTTTATTAATGCTTCAGTGGCTAGAAACTAAAACACACACGCATGCATGCATTCTTGCACTTGACCATCAAAACCTGCCCTACTGTCCTTAAAGCACAAAAACTCCATCCTAGAACTGACCTATTGCATCCCCAGTCCCAGGCTCCACCTTGCCAGGAGCAGGCTGAGGTGGTGCTGGGCTGCTATTCTTCACAGGCTCAGCACTTGTCCCTGAGGTAGTTTCTTTCCGAGAGGCTTTGGAAGGAGGTGGCTCTTCTATCACAACACCACTCTGTCGCTGTCGTCGCCGTTTCTTACTCCATAATTCATGGCAATCTTGCCAGTGGGGGAGGCTGCAAAAAGAGAAAGCAAAGGGGAAATGTGTGTGGGACTGCAACAGTGAGTGAACGGAAGAACCAGAGATTAAAATGTGAAGGCAAAGAGCAGAGGGAAATGGAAAGAATAATATAAATAAAATTAACTAGAAATATTAGTAAATAGATAGTAGCCTGTAAAAGGGATCATGGCATATGGTAGGTAGTCTAAGGAAATAAAAGTCCAAAAGCCCAAGAGATTTCTACAGTGAGAAATGAAGAGGCGCCTAGGTGGCTCAGTGGGTTAAGCCTCTGCCTTTGGCTCAGGTCATGATCTCAGGGTCCTGGGATCGAGCCCCTCAGCGGGGGGCGGGGAGCCTCCTTCTCCCCACTCCCTGCCTACCTCTCTGCCTACTTAGGATCTCTGTCTGTCAAATAAAAAAAAAAAAAACACACAAAAACCCACATTTACAGTGAGAAATGAGGGTCTTGCTAATATCAGAGACATACCTACTATATAAATGCCCACATTCCAAATAGTTAAGTCTTATAACTATTCTTGCTTTACAAAACAAGAATAAAGGAGAACTTTATTCGTCAAGTTTCAATCGGGAATAAACAAGACAGAGATGACCAGCTTGTTAGTATCTACAAAAAAGTCCAGGCAAGGGGGTGGACCACTAAAGTATAGTATTATGATCTGTGAGGACCAAAAAACGGGTTCTTTTCTTCTTTCTACCCAATGAATTTCCATGGCTCGATATTTTGTGGGGTTTATTAGTAAACTTTAATATACATTTCCAGATGTCCTCATATTTGATTATGCAAATCTTATTACAATAAAGATTACCAGAGTCAAAATCTCCCTATAATAAGAGCTCCCAAATTTCAGTAAAAAGTTTATGTATTTCAATCCACATTCAATGTATCAAAATTCTAGTGCAGTAAATAAATATGAATAAATATGGACATTTCTTTGAAACAATTAGATTTATGGTTACTACCCACTCAGTCTAAATACTGTGTATTTCGGGGCACCTGGGTGACTCAGTCATTAAGCATCTGCCTTTGGCTCAAGTCATGATCTCAGGGTTCTGGGATACAACCCTGCGTCAGGCTCCTCATTCTGTGGGAAGCCAGCTTCTCCCTCTCCCACTCCCCCTGCTTGTGTTTCCTCTCTCATTGTGTGTCTCTCTGTCAAATAAACAAAATCTTTTGTAAATAAATAATCTCTTTAAGACCGTTTCTTTATGTAAGAAAAAAATACCCAAGGACTCTGACATGAAAGCTGTGACACTGTCAATGATAAATTCAAAGATATAAGACTTTTTATCTGCCAAACGTGAAACATGAGTATAGAACCTTAGAAGATCCTACAGAATACAGAAAATACAGAAGATTCTGCTGAAAGAGACACACATTCAAACACTCTATTTTCAACATCAAAATTCGGGTTATATTACCTGACAGTGATGCAAACTATTTAAAATTAGGACTGTCTTTCCAAATATGGGATATACAAGGTCACCAGACATAGGAGATTCAAGCAAATGAAAAAGGTAAGAGCAAAAACTAGAAGAATATTTTCAAAGAAGTTGTACAAGGCAAAATGCTGGGGATTCAGGGACAAAAGACACCTCGAGTCAAATTAGAACAAATATCGTAACTAAATCTATTCCCTATTTAAAAAGAAAACATAGAGCAATAAAACAAACCTCTTATCAATCATAATATTCAAGGGTACCTCTCCATTCTGGACTTAGTCATTTGGAGTTCCTTCTAAAAACCTATTATTTTGAGTTTCTCATCTCCTGAGGCTTAGTGAGAGGTTTAGGGTGACTACTTGGCCAGCAGCACTTACTCTGGAGGATCCATTTTGCTGAGCTCAACATCTTTAAGGAAGTCACTCTGTAAAGTCTGTTCAGCTGTGCAACGTTTGCTAGGATCTAGTGTTAGCATGTGGTCCAGTAAATCAAGTGCTGCTGAAGGAATGCTGTGGAAAGAACAAATTCAAAATGATCCCAGAGTTCTTAAACCTGTAACCTTCTGCCAAAGGTCTCTGAATTTCCAGCTCCATGTGTAACCATGGAAAGGAGCTAGAAGCTGGCTAAACAAGCAAGCAGATTTGCTCCCACACAGGATTCATGCAATGCTGTAATACAGGTAGAAAACATGAAGCCAGCAGTTCCATTCTCTTTTTTATTGTGGGAAGATCAAAAGGACCATGAGAAAACTTACATATTGTTCACAACAAAATGATTTTCTATCACCTAAAGCCTTCAGGGGCACCTGGCTGACTTAGTTGGAAGAGCATGCAACCCTTGATCTTTGGGTCATGAGTACCAATCCCATGTTGGGTGTAGGGAATACTTAAATAAAATAAAAACTTAAAAAAAAAAATTGGGGCACTGGGTGGCTCAGCTGGTTAGGCAACTGCCTTTGGCTTAGGTCATGATCTCAAGGTCCTGGGATAGAGTCCTACATCAGGCTCCTTGCTCAGCGGGGAATGTGCTTCTCCTTCTCCCTCTGCCCAGCCCAGCTCCCTCTCTGCCCTACTCGTGCTCTCTCTCTCACTCCCTCTCTCTCAAATAAATAAATAAAATCGAAATAAATGAATAAATAAATAGATAAAGCAGGGGCGCCTGCATGGCTCAGATGGTTAAGTATCTGCCTTTGGCTCAGGTAGTTATCTCCAGGTCTTGGGACTGAGCCCCATGTCAGGCTGCTCTCCCCCTCTGTCTGTCTGTCTGTCTCTCTCTGAATCTCTCTCAAATCAATAAATAAAAAAATAAAAAAAAATAAAATAAAACCTCCAGGGGCGCCTGGGTGGCTCAGTGGGTTATGCCGCTGCCTTCGGCTCAGGTCATGATCTCAGGGCCCTGGAATCGAGTCCCACATCGGGCTCTCTGCTCAGCAGGGAGCCTGCTTCCCTTCCTCTCTCTCTGCCTGCCTCTCTGCCTACTTGTGATCTCTCTCTCTCTCTCTCTCTGACAAATAAATAAATAAATAAATCTTTAAAAAATAAATAAATAAATAAAACCTCTATAAGAGAAAATTACAACAGCACTATGGTAAAATTCATACACTGTTCAAAGATAAAATGTTTTCCTGTGGTGTGCTGCCATAAAAAGTTGGGACAACACTAACTCCCTATGCCAGGAGAAAGTCAAGTCTAAACACCAGCTAAACATAGAAACCAGATGTACATTTTTGCCAAACTTACAAAGAGAATTCTTCTCGTAGACGCCTTCTATATTGTTTCTTCGGTTTCATGGTATTGAAGTAGGGCAGCTTGATAACATCAGGCCACACAGCTGGACAAGGGCTACCACAGAGTCGACTGAAAACAAAGCAAAAAGCCAAAACAAGAAGTGAGTAAGTCAGCATTGTGAATTCTGGAGATTACAGAAGCAGAAATTATTACCTCCTGAAGTCTGGGGGAGTCTTGGCTTATTAAATTAGAGGGCATGCAGAAAGATAAAACCTGACCTCACTGCTTTAAGAACAGAAGGAATAGGAAACAACTGGTTACAAGATAGTGAAGAGAAAATCCGGCAAAAGAATCCAAAATTAACCATACACTTGGTTTTGTAAAACATTTTTTTAAACCTCCATAAAGATTTTCATTATCAATTTTGTTCTGTTCAGATAGTATTAATTTCAAAGTGATAAGCTGATCCTATAATGTCCCTATAGGGAAAACTGGCAGAAGAGAGCCTAAGAAATTTTGATAGACAACTGAATTTAATGCTTAACAAATAATGAGTTATATGCTACCTTTAATTATCTGTTTACATGCTTTACCACTTACTAAATTCTGAGCTTTTTGAAGGCAAGGACCTATCTTATATATTTCTAAATCCTAAAGTTTAACAGAGAAAGGAATTTGTAATAGAACAGGCACAATAATTGTTTGCTAAATAAATCTGATCTTAATCTAACCTAGGAATGAAACAGCCACACTGAAAATGGCATGCTTTAATATGAAGAATTAAAAAAAAAAAAAATGCAAAGATCTAAAAAGTCTAAAAAGGGGGAACCTAAGAGGTAACACCTTTAGTAAGACCTAAAAAAAGGGATTACAACTTCTTTACATCTACATCCCATGACAAAATACGTGGTGAATCTGACTAAGAAACTTTCTTGGACATAAGAAGCATAAACTTACTTAGTAGAATGAACAAAAAATATTAGAAATTAGAAAATAAGATCACCTATCACACCTCGGCACCCAGAGCACATGCATAGCTGTACCTGATCAGCTCCAGCTGAGCCAGTTCCAGATTGGCTTGAAAAATAGGCTTCTTTGTGAACAATTCCCCAAGGATGCATCTAGAAAGAGTAAAACTGAGAGGTCAAGAGAGATATCCCTGGAGCCTAACCTGTGCCTCAATAGACTTTTGTAGTCTATCTGGATGCATCTGATATACCATGTTGTAAATAAGCTCCAAACTGCAGTGTCTTGAGTTTTGAAAAAGAAAATATTTCTTGAAGTGAGAATAGATAGTATAAAGAATTTATATTTGCCAGGAGATCAAATTTTTGCCACCTATAAAGTCTATAAGCAGAGAAAATGAACAGAATCCTTTTCTATCAATTCCATTGTAAATTAAGGAAGTAAAGACTAAAAAAAACTCATACTTCAATTTTACAAGGATGCTCAGCAGATCCTATAAAGAAATTAGCTTTTCCATTCATTTGCTCTATAGAATATGCAATACACTATTGCCCTCTTATTGTCATCAGATATCAGTTTCAACAGGACTTTCAAACACATTATGCTTAAATGTCTTTCCCATTTTGAAAATGTCTTCCAAAATAATACTGAAATACTTACAAAGTCCCCCCAGATATGTCTCCACAAATTATTTAATTACACAAAAGGAAAACTAGTAACTATTTAATGGGGAAAAAGACAACACCTTAAGTTCCAAAATAGGATCACCAATAAGAGGGGAAAAGGGTTTACATAAATACCAACATGGTAACTTAACACTTACAGAATATTCCAGCCAAAACTTAATAATCTGAATCCATTTAGCAGCTAGAGCTAGTGTGACCTTCAAAAACGTTTAAATGTCATGAAAGACAAAGGCTAACGACTGTTTCAGAGTAAAGACTGAGATCTAGGGGTGCCTGGGTGGCTCAGCCAGTTGGGTGTCTGCCTTCAGCTCAGGTCCTGATGGTCCTGGGATGGGGCCCCACATCAGGATCTCTGCTCAGCAGGGAACCTGCTTCTCTCTCCCCCTGCTGCTCTGCCTACCTGTGATTTCTCTTTCTCTGTATCAAATAAATAAAATCTTAAAAACAAAACCCCCAAAATGTGAAATGTCACGAAAGACAAAGCCTAAGGACTGTTCCAGAGTAAAGAATGAGAAGTAGGGGTGCCTTCGTGGCACAGTTAGCATCTGACTCTTGGTTTCAGCTCAGGATCCTAGGATCCAACCCTGCATTGGGCTCCGTACGCTTACCATGGGGTCTGCTTGAGATTCTATTTCCCACTCATGCACTTTCTCACTAAAATAAATAAATCTTTAAAAAGTTAAAAAGAAAAAAAGAGAACTAAATGTAATACATGATACTGGATTAAATCCTCTATGAGGTGAGGTATTGTTTCTAGCATATTATTAGTATACTAAAAAAATAAGAACATGGAATGTAAGCTATATGACTTAAAAGATAGTGTATCAAGGTTAAATTTTCTGAATTTGATAATGGTACTGTGATTATACACGAGAATATCTTTGTTCTTAAGAAATGGGCATTAAGGGCGACTAGATGGCTATTATACGTGCTGCCGAAGTGAGCACAAGGGCGACTAGGTGGTTAAACATCTGCCTTCGACTCAGGTCATGATCCCAGGGTCCTGGGATTATGAGCTCTCTGCTCAGCGGGGAGTCTAATTCTCCCTCTCCCTCTGCTTCCAGCTCCCCCTGCTTATGCTCTTTCTCTGTCAAATAAATGAATAAAATCTTTAAAAGAATGTACATTAGGGGCGCCTGGGTGGCTCAGTGGGTTAAAGCCTCTGCCTTTGGCTCGGGTCATGATCCCAGGGTCCTGGGATGGAGCCCCGAGTCAGGCTCTCTGCTCAGTGGGAAGCCTGCTTCCCCCAACCTCTTTCTCTGCCTACTTGTGATCTCTGTCAAATAAATAAAGAAAATCTTAAAAAAAAAAAAAATGTACATCAAACAGTAAGAAGGGAAAGATTATGATATATACAACTACTTTTGGACAGTTCTGGAAAAAAGATGGGGTGTGCAAACACGAATATAAAAGCAAATGTGGCAAGATGTTAGCAATTAGTGAATCTAACATGAATAAATCTCAAAATAATTGTGCTGAGCAAAAGATACAGAGGGAAAAAGAACATATACTGCATGATTCCATTTACATAAAATTCTAGAAATAGAAATCAATCTACAGTGATAGAAAGCAGAACAGGGGTTGCCTAGGAATGGGCTAGTCCTGACAGGAAAGAGAGATTACAAAGGAACAGAGGGAAACTTTTAGAAGTCATCATTATCTTGGTTGTGGTGATGGTTTCACTGGTGTATATGTCAAAACTTAAACTGTACATTTTAAACACATGCAGTTTATTATATACTTCAAAAGGTTAAAAATTTTAGTGAATATGGATGAAGTCTATACTAAAGTTCTTTGTACTTTTCTAGGAACTTTCTGTACATATGAAATTATATAAAAATTAATCTAGTTAAGTTTTCATTCAGTGTTATATTAGTTTCAGGTGTACAATACAGTAATTCAACATGTTCATACATCACCCAGTGCTCATCATAAGTGAACGCCTTAATTTCCATCACCTATCTAACCTATCATCCCTATCAATGTAAATTCAAAACAAATGAATAAAAAAAACAAACCAACCATGAATACTCTACATTTTTGTATTCCTCAAGTTTTTTTTTTTGAAAAGTGGGAAAACAAAGAAAATGGATAAAAAAATCTCTTCTCTGGGGGGCGCCTGGGTGGCTCAGTGGTTAAAGTCTCTGCCTTCGGCTCAGGTCATGATCCCAGGGTCCTGGGATCGAGCCTCACATCGGGCTCTCTGCTCAGCAGGGAGCCTGCCTCCTCCTCCTCTCTCTTTCTGCCTGCCTCTCTGCCTACTTGTGGTCTGTCTGTGAAATAAATAAAAAACTTAAAAAAAAAAAAAAAAACCTCTTCTCTGGCCTGTGTTTTGAAATCACATTTACAAATACAAAAGCAGTATTTATCATTTCACTCTGAATTCTTTAGCTTAACTAAATTTGAGAAGCAAAACGAATCTAGTTTTCAAAGTTATTAGCACCTTTTGGGGCACCTGGGTGGCTCAGTGGGTTAAAGCCGCTGCCTTCGGCTCAGGTCATGGTCCCAGGGTCCTGGGATCGAGCCCCGCATTGGGCTTCCTGCTTGGCACAGAGCCTGCTTCCTCCTCTATCTGCCTGCCTCTCTGCCTACTTGTAATCTGTCTGTCAAACAAATAAATAAAATAAAATAAAAAAGTTATTAGCACCTTTCTATTAACATTTGTTAACCTCAAATGACAAATTCTTTTTTTTTAAGATTTTATTTATTTGCCAGAGAGAGCAAGTGAGACAGTGTAACGGCAGAAGCAGAGGGAGTGGCAGGCAGAGGGAGAAGCAGGCTCCCCAATGAGCAGGGAGCCCGATGTGGGACTCGATCCCAGGACCCTGGGATCATGACCTCAGCCAAAGGCAGATGCTTAACTGACTGAGCCACACAGGTGTCCCTCAAATGACAAACTCTTACTTTATATTCACTCAAACCTTATCCAGAAATTAGAAAAGTAAATGCAGGGGTGCCTGGATGACTCAGTCAGTTAAGCATCCAACTGTGGATTTCGGCTTGGGTCATGATCTCAGGGTCCTGGGATTGATCCTCACGTCAGAGTCTGCTTGAGTTTCTCTCCTTACGCCCCTCCCTCTACTTTCTCTTTCTAAAAATAATAAATCTTTAAAAATATAAAAAAGTAAAATTTAACTCTATCTCCGACATTAACCACTAAATCAAATTTCAAATAGTGTTGTCACAACTGGTAACATAAGGAAGAAAAAAAACAAACCCAGGTGGTTTTCAGAATCTAGGCATACTTTGTTGTACTAGTTTTTCTAGTTTCTCCTTCACAGAGACATCCACAGATTACCAAAGTAGTAAGCTCACATCTAGCAAATTCTTAATTTAGTGAAGTTACTGGGCTTTAAAATCTAATCTATAATTTTAATTTCCTTGTGTTTTGTTTTCTTTTATTTCAGTTTCTAGATCTTTGGTGGGGAAGACATTATTATGTAATCAACACTCTGCTACTACACTGAGGTGGAGGCTGCTCACTGAAATAATAATACCAACAGAGCTATGAACTTTCCCTGTGTATCTTAATGGGGCGTTAACTTTAGAGCCTAGTTGTGACAATTTAAATGCTAATACTGTTAAAGCAAATAGTCCAGAACACAAACACACCCAGCTTGAGTTAGTAAAATTTAACTAAAGCTTCATTGGAGTTCGGAAGGCTACCATAGAGATTATGCTCTCTTTATCTATCACCCTTTTGAATTTTGAAATAAAATCCCTGCAGTGCTCCTTTTAAAGACTGACATCAATACAGGAGGGAATGAATGGGAAAAAAAGGATATGCTCCACTTGCAAGTATCTATGTCAGAACCCTAAGATATAGAGGTCAAGGACAGAATGTATATGCATAAATCATACAGTATCAAAAACAATTAACTAACTTCCAGGACACCCAGGTGGCTCAGTTGGTGAAGTGTCTGCTTTTGGCTCAGGTCATGATCTCAGGTTCCTGGGATCAAGCCCCGCATTGGGGTCCCTGCTCAGTGGTGACTCTGCTTCTCTCTCTCCTTCTGTTTCTCCCCTTGCTCGTGTGTGCTTGCTCTCTCTCTCTCTCCCTCACTCAAATAAAATCTTAAAAAAATAAAATAATCTCACAACCCTGAGATCATGATCTGAGCAGAAACCAAGAGTCGGCTGTTGAGGTGCCTGGGTGTCTCAGGTAGTTAGGCCTCTGTCTATCTACCTACAGTTAAAAAAACAAAACAAAACCAACAACTATAACTGCTATCTCCTAGGGCTGGATTGACATAAGTGTCAAGAAGAAGTATGTAGGTGCTTGGTCAGTGGTGGCTGGGATGGAACATCTGGTGAGGCCATTTAGGTAAGGGGGAAACTGTGCATGTGTTGGGAGGCTTAAACACTACAGTGACATGTAATGAAATCACCCAAAAGGTCTGGGTTCAAATGTGAGCTCTATAATTCCACTACCAGGAGACCCAGGGCAAGCTCTCTTAAGCCTAAAGTCCAGGTTCCCTATCTGTGTATAGAATGGGTCATGTCGGGCGCCTGGGTGGCTCAGTGGGTTAGGCCGCTGCCTTCGGCTCAAGTCATGATCTCAGGGTCCTGGGATCGAGTCCCACATCGGGCTCTCTGCTCAGCAGGGAGTCTGCTTCCTCCTCTCTCTTTCTCTGCCTGCCTCTCTGCCTACCTGTGATCTCTCTCTATCAAATAAATAAATAAAATCTTAAAAAAAAAAAAAAAAAAAAGAATGGGTCATGTGTGGGCGCCTGGGTGGCTTAGTTAAGTGTCTGCCTTCGGCTCAGGTCATGTTCCCAGGGTCCTGGAATTGAGCCCAGTGTCCTGCTCCCTGCTTGGCACGGAGCCTGCTTCTCCCTCTCCTTCTGCCATTCCTCCTATTTGTGCATGTTCTCACTCTCTCCATCAAATGAATAAATAAAGTCTTAAAAAAAAAAAGTCAGATGCTTAACTCACTAAGCCATCTAGGCACCCCCAAAATGTCTACGTTCCTAACACAAATTATGGTCTCTAAATATCATTTTCCCAAAAGGAACTAAGACTCTTGAGAGAATGGCTGATTCCAGGTGTGGCACATGAAATGAACAGGTTGAGCTTGGAACCAGAAAACAAGCAAGGCTATTTATCAAGTGCTCGGAGTGTTGGAAGGACCCACTAAACTTCTGCGGGCCAAAGACTAGAAAATGTGAATAGGAATAAAATGATAATCGTAAGTTTAAAACACATTAAAAAATTGGGGCACCTGGGTGGCTCAGTCAGTTGAGCATCTGACTCTTGATTTTAGCTCAGGTCATGGTCTTAGGGTCATGGGATCAAGCCCTACATCAGGCTCTGCACTCCGTGGAGAGTCCGCCTGGAATTCTCTCTCTCTCTGTCTCTACCACCAACTCCTGCACATTCTCTCTCTCTCAATAAATAGAAGGATCTTAAAAAAGTTTAAATCCCACCCCCCCAAAAAGTTTAAATCCTTGAGTTCATAATGAAACTAAAACAAAAAACACCCTCTCTTTGGCCATCTTTGAAGGATATTAGGAAACCACCTATCTTTTTTTTTTTTTTAAAGATTTTATTTATTTATTTAACAGACAGAGATCACAAGTAGGCAGAGAGGCAGGCAGAGAGAGAGGAGGAAGCAGACTCCCCGCTGAGCAGAGAACCCGATGCGGGGCTCGATCCCAGGACCCTGGGATCATGACCTGAGCCAAAGGCAGAGGCTTTAACCCACTGAGCCACCCAGGCGCCCCTATCTTTTTTTTTTTTTAAAAGATTTTATTTATTTATTTGAGAGAGAGAGAAAGAGCATGAGCAGGCTCGATAGGCAGAGGCAGAGAGTAAAGCAGACTCTACTAAGCAGGGACCCCAACACGGGGCTCGATCCCCATGATTCCAGGGGGAATCATGACCCAAGCTGAAGGCAGACAATTAACCACCTGAGCAAGCCACCCTGGTGCCCCCCTCAATATCTTTTTAAAACTGGTAAATATAATGAAAGAATTAAAGCTTTATCACTCTCTACTTTTCCTATAGGATTTGTACCCAGGGTTAGTAAAATAGATTGTTCTCTTTATTCCAGGAAGGAATAATATAATTACAATATCACCACCACAAAACAACCACAAATGAATGAGTGACAGTAGATCATTAATAACTGAAAACACTTCAAAAAGAGATAATTGTATATTGTATAAAGTGGGGCGTGTGTGTGTGTGTGTGTGTGTGTAAATCTGCCCTGTTAGGAATGAATATTTTAGCATACATTGTTTAGAACTGCCTCTATAATCTGATAATAGAAAGCACACTAATTTGTAGTGGATTATTTTATTGCTTTTAAATTCTCTACAGATAATTTATCCAGTTATTGTCTGTACTCTGGGCAGAGGTTCCCAATGCCTCCTACCCCCAACTTTAATGTATCATTGGCTATAATTAGAAGTACACAAAACCACCTGTAAAGTAGTTTCAGGGTCAGTGGGTGATTGGTAATCAAATTTAAATTCACCTACAATTTACAGGAAATAAAAAGGGACAAAGACCACGCTAAAGTAACAACAAAAAACACAGTGAAGATGCAATCAGCAAAATCCACACTGTGGGAAACTCTGTAAGACAAATGATCCAGCTTCTTCTAACAAAATTATAAGCTGGGGAGACTCCTCCAAGAGATGGAGGACAAAGTTATAATTAAAAGACCCGAGGGGCACCTGGGTGGCTCAGTGTGTTAAAGCCTCTGCCTTCGGCTCAAATCATGATCTCAGGTTCCTGGGATCGAGCCCTGCGTGGGGCTCTCTGCTCAGCAGGGAGCCTGCTTTCCCCTCTCTCTCTGCCTGCCTCTGCCTGCTTGTCATCTCTCTGTCAAATAAATAAATAAAATCTTTAAAAAAAAATATATATATATATATAAATAAATAAATAAAATCTTAAAAAAATAAAAATAAAAATAAAAAAGACCTGAAACAATTGTAATCTATGGACCTTAACTGAATGTATTTGGACCTTAATTCAAACTCAGTTAAAAGGAAAGAAAAAGACATTTGGGGAAATGTTTTTTAAAAAAGTATGTCTCTGTTATTAGGAAATACTCAACAGGGGTATCTGGGTGGCTCAGTGGGTTAAGCCGCTGCCTTCGGCTCAGGTCATGATCTCAGGGTCCTGGGATCTAGTCCTGCATTGAGCTCTCTGAGTGGTGGGGAGCCTGCTTCCCCCTCTTTGCCTACTTGTGATCTCTCTGTCAAATAAATAAATAAAATCTTTTAAAAAAAGGAGGGGCGCCTGGGTGGCTCAGTGGGTTAAGCCCCTGCCTTCGGCTCAGGTCATGATCTCAGGGTCCTGGGATTGAGCCCCACATCGGGCTCTCTGTTCGGCAGGGAGCCTGCCTCCCTCTCTCTCTCTCTGCCTGCCTCTCCATCTACTTGTGATTTCTCTCTGTCAAATAAATAAACAAAATCTCTAATAAATAAATAAATAAATAAAATTTAAAAAGGAAATATTCAACAGATTTCTCTGAATTCTGGCTAAAAGTTTATCCCCATCCTTTCAAGCTTAATAAAAACTACAAAAAGCCATTGTAGAGAGAAAACAGATACAAGTTTAACATGTAAATTAAAATCAAAGAGAAAGCACAGAGAGACTTACCCACAGCTCCAAACATCAATGGCTGGTGTATAACGCTCCTCTCCCAGCAGAAGTTCTGGAGGTCGGTACCACAAAGTGATGACTTTGTTTGTGTAAGGGCGACTGAAATGTAAAAACAACCATGACATAAATTTACAATGGGTTCTGATGGAAAAAATAAAACAAAAAAACTTGTACAAGTAAATGCAAATAGAACTTGAAAAGTGGATTGTCAAAACAGCTCCATAGCAATCTAATAGTTCAAAAGTGAACTGGACAGAAGGTAGGAGATGAAAAAGTAACCTGCATTCCAATTTGGGTTGATTTATTTCAGGCTAAGCCTGATTCAAGAATTTAGACAGAATTAACACATTTAGAAAATTAGGAAACTCTGAAAATTATTGTAACTTGCAGAATATTAGAATATCCAAGAATAAAAAGGATTCTTTCTTTTTTCACACAGGTAATTCTGAGGAATGCCTCACCTCTCTTCAGAGTTATAGAGCCGTGCAAGTCCAAAATCTGCTAGTTTGATTTGCCCACTGTAAAAGAAAAAAAAAATCATTTTTATAAAAAGTAACAATAGCAGCCTCCTCATTATACCCAAACAGTAAGGCATAAATTTGGGAGTTAAAGGAATTACAACAATGAAATTTTAACCTATGTTCTCTTAGTTCTGTTCTTAATGGTCGGTCACTCTCCCAGATTAAGGCTCTTTTGACTACTTTGGTTTACAAAGCCTATGGCTTTCTTTTTTGAGTACTACTATGTTTTTGGATTTGACCCTTAAATAAATACTTATTTCTTGGCAAATAAGTCACTAAAACCTGCTAGATTAAATGCTTATTATTGGGGAAAAACGTAATGAATTGTTCTAGATTAAGAGAGATTTAAGAGGCCTAACAACCAAATCCAGTTTATAAACTTTGATCTGATTTGAAGAGACCAGCTATCCAAAGGATATTTTAACGTGAGAAAAACATGAAATATGAACTGAGTGTTAGAAGATAATCAGTAATAATCTTCTGGAGCATTTAGGGTTGAACATAATGATGTCTGTAATTTACTTTAAAATAATTCAAGCAGAAAAACTGAAAGGAAGCAAATATAGTAAAATACTAACTGTACATGTTAATTACTATATTAGTGCCTCAATTTTTCCTTGTAATTTATTTTTTCATAATAAAAAGTAAACCACAACAATACCATGGCTATAGCAGATTTTTTCAGAGAACATGACTTTGAACTGAGCACACAATTTTATGATGAATTAGGCCCCTTTTACCAACATATTGCCATTACTTCCTATACCATAAAGACATACAACTATGATCTTAGATGGGTTCTCAAAAACTTTAATATGAAATAAGAATCACTTGGAAACCTTATTAAAGGTTTCTTGGGCTTCATTCCCAGAGATGCAATTCAGAAGATCTGGCTCATTTTTCTTTTCTTTTTTTTTTAAAGTAGGCTCCACACCTGGCACAGAGCCCAACATGGGGCTTAAACTCATGACTAAAATCAAGACCTAAACTAGTATCAAGAGTCAGACCCTTAGGGGTGCCTGGGTTCCCACAAAAATCTTTTAAAAAAAAAAAAGGAACTTTATTTAAAAAAAAGAAAGAAAGAAAAAGTTGTAGCCATTCGGGCCCTGAACTTGTATTTCTTTTCTTTTGGTTTTTTTTTTTTTAAGATTTTATTTATTTATTTGGCAGAGAGAGAGAGAGAGAGATCACAAGTAGGTAGAGAGGCAGGCAGAGGGGGAGGGGGGAAAGGGGTTCCCTGCTGAGCAGAGAGTCCTATGGGGCTCAACCCACTGAATCCTCCAGGCGCCCCACAACTTGCATTTCTAAGAAGCCCACAGAAGATGATGCCAATGCTGCTGGTCTGAGAACTTTTTTAAAAATTATTTATTTATTTATGTATTTATTTATTTTTAAGATTTTATTTATTTATTTATTTGACAGAGAGAGAGAGATCACAAGTAGGCAGAGAGGCAAGCAGAGCGAGAGAGAGGAGGAAACAGGCTCCCTGCTGAGCAGAGAGCCCGATGTGGGACTCGATCCCAGGATCCTGAGATCATGACCTGAGCCAAAGGCAGCGGCTTAACCCACTGAACCACCCAGGTGCCCATTTTTTTAAAGATTCTATCTATTCATCTGACACAGAGAGAGTGAGTGCACAAGCAGGGGGAGTGGCAGGCAGGAGGAGGAGAACCAGACTCCCTGCCCAGCAGAGAGCCCCAATACAGGGAATCCCAGGACCCAGAGATCAAGACCCGAGCTGAATGCAGATACTTAACCAACTGAGCCAGCCAGGTATCCCTGAGAACCACACTTTTGAGAACCATGCCCTTAAACGGATCACACATAAGTTTCACTCTCCTAAGCATTCTGTCCTTGACAGTGATGTCAACGTAAAATGTCAGAAAACTTTTTAAACTATTAACTATTCTGGATTAACCATATTTATCTAAATTCTTCACATTTACTGCTTGTGTAACTTCTTGGGTAATGAAAAGCCAGTTCACTCTTTTTAAGGTACTAGGGATAGCTGAGATCAGATAGAAAAGTAAAACCATAGGGAAAAAAAAGGCTATGCTAGGTGCCCCTCAATTATGAGCAATGGGACAAAATATTAAAACAAAGTAATTTGGGGGACCTGGTGGCTCAGTTCGTTAAGTGTCTGCCTTCAGCTCAGGTCATAACCTCAGGGTCCTGGGACTGAGCCCCACATCGGGCTCCCACTCATTGGAGAGTCTGCTTCTCCCTCCCCCTTTCTCCTCCCCTACGCTCATGTTCTCTCTCTCAAATAAATTAATAAAATCTTAAATAAATAAATACATACATACATACATACAAAGTAACTACTGGCTATACAATTTTAAATTAAAACAACCCTATCATTCCTAGTAAAGATCATTGGGCACCTTATTCACTTGCCCCAAATATCATGTCATTTTAAAATTCAATTTACAGGGGCGCCTGGGTGGCTCAGTGGTTTGGGCTGCTGCCTTCGGCTCGGGTCATGATCTCAGGGTCCTGGGATCGAGCCCCGCATCGGGCTCTCTGCTCCGCAGGAAGCCTGCTTCCCTCTTTCTCTCTCTCTGCCTGCCTCTCTGCCTACTTGTGATCTCTGTCTGTCAAATAAATAAATAAAATCTTTAAAAAAAAAAAAAAATTTCAATTTACAAGCAAATTCTAAGAAAAGCAAAAAGAAAAGGACTAGCGGACTTGAGTCCTATAATGAGACATAAAGAGTTCCTCAAATTTCTCAGCATCCTCACTCTTAGAACCTGAGATGATCCAGGCCTGAAAGCACAAAGAACTAAAAGTTAAAATGGCAAGAGATATATAACTATGGAAAATTAGGCTAGACCTAAACATCACCAAGCACCTAGCGTATTTTATAGTCTACTCTCTTATCTCCAGTAAATGACCTCCTTCATTAAAAAGAGAAGTCCTGGGGGGCGCCTGGGTGGCTCAGTGGATTGAGCCGCTGCCTTCGGCTCAGGTCATGATCTCAGTGTCCTGGGATCGAGCCCCGCGTCGGGCTCTCTGCTCAGCGGGGAGCCTGCTTCCCCCTCTGTCTCTGCCTACCTCTATGCCTACTTGTGATCTCTCTCTCTCTGTCAAATAAAATAAAAATTAAAATTAAAAAAAAAAAAAAAAGAAGTCCTGGGACGCCTGGGTGGCTCAGTTGGTTAAGCAGCTGCCTTCGGCTCAGGTCATGATCCCAGCGTCCTGGGATCGAGTCCCACATCGGGCTCCTTGCTCCGCAGGGAGCCTGCTTCTCCCTCTGACTCTGCCTTCCACTCTGCCTGTGCTCGCTCTCGCTCGCTCTCTGACAAATAAATAAAATCTTTAAAAAAAAGAAAAAAGAAAAAAGAGAAGTCCTAGGACATCTGGGTGGCCCAGTCAGTAAAGTATTTGCCTTTGGCTCAGATCAAGATCCCAGGGTTCTGGGATCTGGCTCCGAAACCGGCAGCAAGTCTGCTTCTCTCTCTCTCCTCCCCATTCAGGCTCTCTTGCTATCTCTGTTTCTCTCTCAAATAAATAAAGTCTTAAAATTAAAAAAAAAACAACAAAAACAAACCCAGAAATCATCAGGTGGGAGCTACTTGACATTCTTTTATCCACATAACCTTAATTGCATCTGTAAGTTTCCCTTTGGAGGGCCTGGGTGGCTCAGTTAAGTGCATACCCTTGGCTCAAGTGGTGAATTTGGGGTCCTGGGATCAAGCCCAGAGTTGGGCTCTCTGCTCAGTGGGGAGTCAGCTTCTCCCTCTCTCTCCGTGTTCTCTCTCAAATAAATAAATAAAATCTTTAAAATAAAAAATCTTTAAAATATATAAGAGGTTAAGCCTCTGCCTTTGACCTGGGTCATGATCTCAGGGTCCTGGGATGGAGGCCCGCAGCAAGCTCTCTGCTCAGTAGGGAGTCTGCTTCCCCCTCTCTCGCTGCCTACTGCTCTGCCTACTTGTGATCTCTCTCTCTAAAATCTTAAAAAAAAGAAGAGGCTTTATTAAAAAAAAAAATATATATATATATATATATATACACATATATAACCTTTCTTCTTTCAATTATAGAAAAAGTGTGTCAATTTCTCTTATTCAAGGATAATCAATACCTCTAATTGTGGCCACTATAACCTGTGGCCTTGATTCCATCTCCTCTAGAACCTTGATCCTTTAAATTATTTTTGTTCTTTTAAAAAATTAATTAATTAATTCTTTGTTCTTTCTTGAATCTTCAATTTCTCCCTACTGATTTTCTTTTCCCTTAGTATTTAAATATGCTCAAACCTCTGTATCCTTAAAACATAGAATGTAGGGCGCCTAGGTGTCTGTCTTCAGCTCAGGTCATGACCCCAGGGTCCTGGGATGGAGGACCATACCAGGTTCCCTACTCAGCAAGAAGCCTGCTTCTCCCTTGCCCTCTCCCCCTGCTTGTGTTCCCTCTCTCACTCTGTCAAATAAATGCATATAAACTTTTAAATAAATAAATAAATAGTAAAAATTAAAGACACACCTACCATCACCTTCCCATTAACTGTGCTACCCACCAACTTACCACACAGTGTCAATGCTGACCTTTTAATGTTCAGATTCCTTCTCTGGTCTTATCATCTGGCTGCATCACCTGATATATATGACCATCCCTTCTTAAACCTTTTTTTTTTTTTTTTAAGATTTATTTATTTGACACACAGAGAGAGAAAGAGTGAGAGTGAGTGTGACGGGGAGCAAAGGGAGAGAATCTCAACCAGACTCTGCATTGAATGCCACTGGAGCCAGACACCGGGCTCCATCTCAGGATCCTGAAATCCTGATGTAAGCCAAAACCAAGAATCAGATGTTCAACCAACTAAGTCATCCAGGTGCTCCTAAACCTGCCTATTTTAGGTTCATGATATTTCCTCATTTTCTCTGTATCTTTCTGACCATTCCCTTGGATTCCATCTTCTGACACCTTTTCTCTGCTGTAACTCCTAAACTAAACTATACTGCTAGTCTGGAACTTCAATGTGACCATATGCCTATGAGATATCACTACCCTGGATATGCAACAGCCATATCCAAAAGGGATTTACTCTTCACTCACCTGTCCTGCTTTTCCTTTTACATTACCTATATTGATGATTATGCTACCCATCTAGTTATTTTCTTAAGTCAGAAATCTGTGAGTTCCATTAAAGCACTCTCATTCATTTTCTACCACTCATTTACTCACCAAAGTCTATTGATCCACAAAGTTGATCCTGTCCATCTCTATTAGAAAAGCCTTGGTTAGTTGAAACACTGACAATTTCTTATCATATTCTTAATAGGTCTCCCTGGCTCTAGTCTATACCATATTAGAATGACCATTTAGTGATTTTTCTAAAAGAGGAGACTAATTGTGTCTCTCCACCACCTAAAATGACTTGGTCTCATTTATATTTGTGTAAGGAAGGTATAACAAACATCATGGAGCCCAGCTCTGCTTTCCTCCCTCTCTCATCAACTGCCTTCACTTCCTGGTCCAGGTGAGGGCTCCTTACCATTTTCTCCAGGTCATCTCACCCCAAATGCTCTATGTAAACAGAGCCAAACAGGCAAGAGCAAAGGCTGAATGGATCAGATTAGATCATAAGACTCCTGCATCCTGCTAAGAAGCAACCTGAAGAGGAAGTTCAGTTTAGTCTAGAATCTCATCAGCTTCCTGAATATGGGAAGACAGGGAGGGGGCCTGACCTAACAGAAAGGTCAACAAACAGGACTGCAGTTTATTCCCTGACCTGAGACATCCCCCTTAGAGAAGCAAAGGGAACCAAGACAAGTATATGCTATAGTCCAGAATGCTGCAAGGTGAGAGCCATCATTAAATTTTTGAAGCATTATTACTATGGATGTAGATTAACCAAACCCAGCTCTAACGAAAATTGTGGGTACAGAGATACCGACAGAGGACGCCTGGGTGCCTGGGTGTCTCAGTTTGTTAAGCAGCTGCCTTCGGCTCAGGTCATGATCCCAGTGTCCTGGGATCGAGTCCCACATCGGGCTCCTTTCTCAGCGGGGAGCCTGCTTCTCCCTCTGCCTCTGCCTGCCATTCTGTCTGCCTGTGCTCGCTCTCTCTCCCTTTCTCTCTCTGAAAAATAAATAAAATCTTAAAAAAAAAAAAGATACTTACAAGATAATCTTTTACCATCATGTTTTGTCTCACAAAGTATTTTAAGTATGACAATATATAATAATTAGATACATCATAGAAAATAATTTAAAATAATGCATGAACTGTATAATTTTAAAATACAAATTAACTGTTTAATTAATTAATTTTTTTAAAAAATTTATTTGACAGAGAGAGATCACAAGTAGGCAGAGAGGCAGGCAGAGAGAGAGGAGGAAGCAGGCTCCCTGCTGAGCAGAAAGCCTGATACCGGGCGCCTGGGTGGCTCAGTGGGTTAAGCCACTGCCTTCGGCTCAGGTCATGATCTCAGGGTCCTGGGATCGAGTCCCGCATCGGGCTCTCTGCTCAGCAGGGAACCTGCTTCCTCCTCTCTCTCTCTCTGCCTGCCTCTCTGCCTACTTGTAATCTCTCTCTGTCAAATAAATAAATAAAATCTTAAAAAAAAAAAAAAAAAAGAAAGCCTGATACCCAGCTCCATCCCAAGACCTGAGATCATGACCTGAGCTGAAGGCAGCGGCCTAACCCATTGAGCCACCCAGGCGCCCCGTTTAATTTATTTTTTGAGAGAGTGAACAAGCAAGCAGGGAGAAGGCCAGAGGGAGAGAATCTCAAGCTGACTCCACCCTGAGCACAGAGCTGGATACAGGGCTCAATCTCACCACCCTGAGATCATGACCTGAGCTGAAATCAAGAGTTGGATCCCCAATTGACTGAAACACCCAGGTGCCCCTAAGTGTATAATTTAAAAACAAAAAAACCAGCACCACTCAATGGCTTTCATCTACAGTGTAAGTTCTTTTTTTTTTTTTTTAAAGATTTTATTTATTTATTTATTTGACAGAGAGAGAGAGAGATATCACAGGTAGGCAGAGAGGCAGGCAGAGAGAGAAAGAAGCGGGTTTCCTGCTGAGCAGAGAGCCCGATGCTGGACTCCATCCCAGGATCCTGAGATCATGACCTGAGCCGAAGGCAGTGGCTTAACCCACTGAGCCACCCAGACGCCCTATAGTGTAAGTTCTTTAGCAAGATATAAAAGATCCTTAAATTGGCTCCTTGCAACTATCCAGCTTCATCTCATCATTATGTGCTTTACTCTTCTTGCTCTAGATATATTTACCTATTTACATTTTTCTCAGATACTGCACATTCATTTTCTTATTTATGTGATCTTGCCCATGTAATTTCTTTTACTTAGAAATTTAACCCTCTGTTGTATGTCTTTCTGATAAATTCCTATTTACTCATCAAAATTGCATCTTCCCAGATGCTCCCAGATTCAAGGAAAAAAAAAAAAAAAGGTAGGGATGGGTGGGGCTTAGGGGCACTTGCCTGGCTCAGTGGGTAGAGATACAACTCTTGATCTTGGGGTTGAGACCTTACTTTATTTATTTGATAGACAGATCACACATAGGCAGAGAGGCAGGCAGGGAGAGGAAGGGAAGCAGGCTCCCTGCTGAGCAGAGAACCCGATATGGGGCTCGATCCCAGGACCCTGGGATCATGACCTGAGCCGAAGGCAGAGGCTTTAACCCACTGAGCCACCCAGGCACCCCTAGGGTTGAGACATTACTTAATTAGCCATCACATGTGTGGGGGGGGTGAGGAGTGCTTAATAAATATTTACTGGATTGAGTGATTTATTTGTTAGCTCCCCTATTAAACTCTAAGCTTTCTAGTGACCAACTATCCCATGTGGGACCTCCAGTGCTAAAACTAGGACAGGGGCACCGAACTGGCTAAATTGGTGGAGCATGTAACTTAATCCTGGGGTCCTGGGTTCAAGCCTCACAATTGGGTGTTGAGGTTACTTAAGGATAAAAAAATCTGGGGGCGCCTGGGTGGCTCAGTGGGTTAAAGCCTCTGCCTTTGGCTTGGGTCAGGGTCCCAGAGTCCTGATATCAAACCCTGCATCGGGCTCTCTGCTCAGCGGGGAGCCAGCTTTCCTTCCTTTCTCTGCCTACTTGTGATCTCTGTCTGTCAAATAAATAAATAAAATCTAGGGGCGCCTGAGTGGCTAGGTGGGTTAAAGCCTCTGCCTTTGGCTCAGGTCATCAACCCAGGGTCCTGGGATCAAGCCCCGCATCGGGCTCTCTGCTAAGTGGGGAGTCTGCTTCCTCCTCTCTGCCTACTTGTGATTTCTTTCTGTCAAATAAATAAATAAAATCTTTTAATAAATAAATAAACAAACAAAATCTTTTAATAAAGAAATAAATAAATAATTTTTTAAGAAAATAAAAAATCTGGGGTGCCTGCGTGGCTCAGTCATTGAGCAGCTGCCTTCGGCTCGGGTTGTGATCCCAGAGTCCTGGAACTGAGTCCTACATCCGGCTCCTGGCTCAGCAGGAAGCCTGCTTCTCCCTCTCCCACCCCTCCTGCTTGTGTTCCCCCTCTCAGTGTGTCTCTCTCTGTGAAATAAATAGACGAGGGGCACCTGGGTGGCTCAGTGGTTGAGGCCTCTGTCTTCGGCTCGGGTCATGATCCCAGGGTCCTGGGATCGAGCCTCGCATCGGGCTCTCTGCTCCGCGGGGAGCCTGCTTCCTCCTCTCTCTCTGCCTGCCTCTCTGCCTACTTGTGGTCTGTCTGTCAAATAAATAAATAAAAAAAAAAAAAAAAAAAAAAAAGAAATAAATAGACGAAATCTTAAAAAAAGAAAAAAAGAAAAAATAAATCTTGGGGTGCCTGGGTGGCTCAGAGGGTTAAGCCTCTGCCTTCAGCTCAGGTCATGGTTTCAGGGTCCTGGGATCAAACCCCACATCAGGCTCTCTGCTCAGCAGGGAGCCTGCTTCCCCTCTCTCTGCCTGCTACGCTGCCTTGTGATCTCTCTCTCTGTGTCAAATAAACAAATAAAATCTTTTTTAAAAAATTTTTATAAATAAATAAATAAATAAATAATCTTTAGGGGCACCTGGGTGGCCCAGTCAGTTAAGTACAAGACTCTTGATTTCACCTCACAGCCTGATTTCAGTGTGTGAGATTGAGACCTGTATTGGGCTCAGCGCTGGGAATGGAGCCTGCTTAAGAGTCTCTCTCTGCCTTTCCCTCTTCCTGGTTGCCTGCTCTCTTAAAAAACAAACAACAAACCCCAAACTTAAAATAAATAAGTAAAACCAGGACAGTCCTTGGGCAACTCTGTGTAGTTGGTTATATCACTCCACAAAGATGAGAAATAAGTCATAATCATTCTATAACTCTATGCAGATAGTAGTATTTGTTAAATATAACTGAACGGAAATGTATTTTAAAAATGGGTGAATCAGGGCGCCTGGGTGGCTCAGTGGGTTAATCTCAGGGTCGTGGGATTGAGTCCCGCATCGAGCTCTCTGCTCAGCAGGGAGCCTGCTTCCCTTCCTCTCTCTCTGCCTGCCTCTCTGCCTACTTGTGATCTCTCTCTGTCAAATAAATAAATAAAATCTTTAAATTAATTAATTAATTAATTAATTAATAATAAAAATAAAAATGGGTGAATCAGTCAAAGATGGCTACAAACAGCCCAGTTACCTAAAGAACCAAACACTAGTATAACTTCAATAGTATCAGACTTGGGAGTTAAGTGCTTGGCAGAAAGATCAACCACCAGCTACACCTGTGTTTACTCTGAAATTTGATAACGGAGAGTCTCAAGAATAGCTGTAAGAGCAGGCATGTTTCTCCCCACTTAAACAAGGGAGAATTTCACTGAGAACTCAACGTGTGTTTTAATTTGCCAAAAACCACAATAATATTTACTAACTATGGCAAAAAGCTCTCTGAATGTTCCTGTAGGATATGAGTGATTTCATAAAATGTCTGCAATTAAAAAACCTTTATAATCCTACCTTTTTAAATTCTTTACCAACAAGTCTCAAGACTCTGCTCATAAGAATAACCCTATCGTAAGATGTTCCTATAGTACAATCATCAGATGTATGTAAATGCAAAAAACTGCATCATTGGGTCTACCTGTAACCCCAACTAACCAGCTGGGTCAGAAGAGAGGGAGAAAATGGTTAACTTTATTTGGTTACTACATTACCTGTTGTTCAGCAAAATGTTAGAACACTTAATATCCCGATGCAGGAAATTCTTTTTGTGACAGTAATCCAATCCTTCCATTAGCTGTTTCATGAATGACTTGATATGGTCCTCAGAAAAGTGTACCAAACCAGATTCTAACAGTCCCATTAAGTCATGGTCCATATACTCAAATACAAGGTAAAAGGCACCTATACAAAAATGAAAAAGAAAATTAAAACAAGAGGAAAAGGACACTGAAATGACAATGCCTCAAATTTTAATATAATTTTGGGGTGCACCATAAGGCTCTCTGAAACAACTACTTAATTTTATAAATGAAGAAACTCAGAAAACTTAAATAACTTGCCCTTTCTAATAACAAATAACAGAAATACTATTTTAATTAATCCTCTGACTTTTAACCCAATGCTCTTTGATCTATTTACTTGAGGAGAACAACTGCCCTGATCAAGTTGATACTACTAGTCTTCTACAATCTAAGTCAGTTGGCAAATTATAGGCCTCAGGCCAAATCTAGGCTGCTGTTTGTCACTGTAAAATAAAGTTTTATTTGTTATAACTATGCCCATTTGTTACTATGCCAATATTGTCTATGGCTACTTCTGTATAAGTCTTTACCTCAGTTAGATTTAATAGGACTCACATAACATGTCAGGGATAGCACAGTATATACAGTATAAATTACTAGTGAAATTCATAATATTTAAGAAATGAGTGGTGCCTGGGTGGCTCAATGGGTTAAGGCCTCTGCCTTCGGCTTAGGTCGTGATCCCAGGGTCCTGGGATCAAGTCCTGCATCTGGCTATCAAGCCCCACATTGGGCTCTCTGCTCAGTGGGGAGCCTACTTCCTCCTCTCTCTCTGCCTGCTTCTCTGTCTGCATGTGATCTCTGTCAAATAAATAAATAAAATCTTAAAAATAAAAAAGAAAAAGAATTGAAAGGTGAACCTTCTAATTAAACTCCTTAAATTTAGAAGTAGATAAAAGGGGTGCCTGTGTGGCTCAGTTGGTTAAGCAACTGCCTTTGGCTAAGATCATGATCCTGGAATCGAGTCCCATAACGGTCTCCCAGCTCCATGGGGAGTCTGCTTCTCCCTCTGACCCTCTCCCCTCTCATACTCTCTCTCTCAAATAAAATCTGTATTAAAAAAAAAAAGTAGATAAAGGGATAAGTGATAAGTATGCTAAAAGAATTGTAAAAAATCTGAAATCCATGCTGTCTTTCCACTTCAGCAGGGTATATGACAAAGACAAATATTTTAACATAAACAGTTTTAAACCTAGGTTAGACAATTATATATCCAGTCTAAAATTCTGTCTCCTACCAGCATAAGGGCAAGCAATCTTAATCTAGAGGGCAGGCTTCAAGGATTCTTTGAACTCCCTGAAAGAGTATGCAATATTTTAAACACATAATATGCAACATTTTGAACTTATTTTTTTAAAGTATGGATCCTTAAGATGTTAAAAGAGGTCCATAACCCCCCAAAACTTAAGAAACACTGCATTAAAGGAATATCTTAGATATAGTCAAGAGCTCATACAAACTAATAAGAAAAACACCAACTGCAAAAGATAAGTAGATAGAGGACACAAAAGGACAACTCAAAGAAAAGACCATAAGTGAAGCTGATAAACATGGACACGTTTAACATGTTTAAGCTGATAAACATGATAAACATGGAAAAAAACTCAGAAATAACAGAAGGAATGTAATCCAAAATAATGACATTAGGGGCGCCTGGGTGGCTCAGTGGGATAAAGCCTCAAGGCCTTCAACTCAGGTCATGGTCTCAGGGTCCTGGGATTGAGCCCCACATCGGGCTCTCTGCTCGGCAGGGAGCCTGCTTCCTCCTCTCTCTCTCTGCCTGCCTCTCTGCCTACTTGTGATCTCTGTCAAATAAATAAATAAAAATTTAAAAAAAAAACACCAAAATAATGACATCATACTCCACCTACCAAAATGACAATTTACTTTTTTTAATATATTTTATTTTTTGAAAGATTTTATTTATTCATTTGATACAGGGAGAGAGTACAAATAGGGGAGCAGCTGCAGAAGAGGGAAAAGCAGGCTCCTTGCTGAGCAGGAGACCAACGCAGGGCTAGATCCCAGGACCCTGGGATCATGACCTGAGCCAAAGGCAGAAGCTTAACCGACCAAGCCACCCAGGCACCTCTGAAATGACAATTTTTTCAAAAGGTATACTCAATCTTAGGGAGGAAAAAGTGGAATGGGCACTCACAGGTGGGCATAAATAATTACTATCTTAAAAGCAATCTAATATTAAATATAAAAAATCCATTCCACCGGGGCGCCTGGGTGGCTCAGTGGGTTAAGCCTCTACCTTCGGCTCAGGTCATGATCCCGGGGGCCTGGGATCGAGTCCCGCATAGGGCTCTCTGCTCAGCTGGGAGCCTGCTTCTCCTCATCTCTCTCTCTGTCTGTCTCTCTGCCTATTTGTGATCTCTCTGTCAAATAAATAAATAAAATCTTTAAAAAGAATAAATAAAAAAAAATCCATTCCACCAAATAATTCTAAGAACCTATATTAATAAATCAAAACACAAAGATTTATGACCAAAAATGCTGAATGCAGAACTATTACATTTTTTAAACTAGTAACTAATTGGGGCGTCTGGCTGGCTCAGTCGCTAGAACATGTCACTCTTGACCTTGGTGTCATGAGTTCAAGCCCCACACTGGGCAGAGAGCTTACTTAAAAAAACAGTAATAATAGCGCCAGGGCGGCTCAGTTAAGCGTCAGACTCTTAATCTGATTTTGACTCAGATTATGACCTCAGGGTCATGAGATTGAGCCCTCAGTTGGGCTCCACGCTCATCAAGGAGTCTGCTTGACATAAAGAATCTCTCTGCCTCTCCCACCACTCATGCAAATGTACTCTTTCACTAAGAATAAATCGGGGGGGGGGGGGCCTGGGTGGCTCAGTGGGTTAAGCTTCTGCCTTCGGTTCAGATCATGATCTCAGGGTCCTGGGACCAAGCCCTGCATAGGTCTCTCTGCTCAGCAGGGAACCTGCTTCCCTCTCTCTCTGCCTGCCTCTCTGCCTACTTGTGATCTTCCTCTCTCTGTCAAATAAATAAATAAAATCTTTTAAAAAATCAATCTCAATCAAACAATCTTGGTGCACCTAGGTGGCTCAGTCGGTTAAACCTCTGCCTTCGGCTGAGGTCATGGTCTCAGGGACCTGGGATCGAGCTCCTCTGCTCAGCAGAGAGCCTGCATTCCCCTCTCTCACTGCCTGCCTCTCTGCCTACTTGTGATTTTGCTGTCAAATAAATAAAATCTTAAAAACAAACAAACAAATAAATAAATCTTTAAAAAATAATAATAAATAAAATAAATGGGCAACTAACTGCTCAAGAGAGACTGATTAAGTAAATGTAGATTCTTCTAGCCTTATGCAGTCATTAAAGCACATTAATGACATGGGAAATGACTTACTACAAATGTAGACTCATCTAGCCTTATGCAGTCATTAAAGCACATTAATGACATGGGAAATGACTTACACTAAATACACTTGATCTCAGTTATGCTAAAATAAATATAACATATTTAGAATACTTAGAAAGAAATACATCAAAATGCTAATACTATAGTGGTTTTCTATGGATGGTGGTAGACTGGGATGGAGTGGGAGAGAAATGATTGCCATTTTCTTTTTCTTACCCTTCCACATTTTTAATTTTACCACAATGGGTATGCATCACATCCATTTATTCACTTTTATTATTTTATGATTTTTTAAAAAGAATTTAAACAGTACATGGTAAACTATTTAAACAGTATAGAACAGCAAAGGAAAATTAAACTCCACTCCAGAAGAAACCAATTAACATATTCTTGTTTATCTTTAGAAAAACTACCTACACATTTTACTATTCTTATAATCAGAAGAAGTTAAGACACACCCAGTCTACCAGAACACCAGTATTCTTAATTCTATTCTGGTCTAACATCCATAAATTTATCTAACTACTGTTATATAAGCAGAATTTCTTTTCATTTCCTTACAACTACTTCTACTATTTAATAAAACTAAAAACAAAAACTACTTCTACCAAACTTGAGAAGTGCTACTCTCCTAGTGCTAATATCTTTAAGGGTTTATAAATAAGCCCAGCTTAACTTTACCTATTACCTTCCTAATTTTATGTACTTCAATTGTATTCTCTCTTAACATTCCAGACTATATTCATAGATGTCATTTCTTCATAAAAGAAATGTTCAGATTTGCCTTAATAAAAGTGGGTTGAATGACATATATAGACTACTTCAAACATAAGTATGAATGAACAATTTTATCCCCCAAAGAGACAAAAGTTACAAATCCAGGAAAACAAACCAGTATGTGATCTAAAGATTGTTTTAGAAATATCTGTTTTGAATTCTAAACTGTAAGTGCAAAGCCATGTAAAAATATGGATGCCTTATAAAAAATGACGAGAAGGGATGACGTAAGAATGAAAGTAACTGTGGGCACCTGGGTGATAGCCAGTTAAGTATTCCACACATGATCTTAGCTCAGGTCTTGATCTCAGGGTCATGAGTTCAAGGCCCATGCTGGGCTCCATGCTGGACATGGAGCCTACTTCAAAAAAAAAAAAAGAGAGGGGCACCTGGGTGGCTCAGTGGGTTAAGGCCTCTGCCTTAGGCTCAGGTCGTGATCCCGGGGTCCCGGGATAGAGCCCCACATCGGGCTCTCTGCTCAGCAAGGAGCCTGCTTCCCCCTCTCTGCCTGCCTCTCTGCCTACTTGTGATCTCTGTCTGTCAAATAAATAAATAAAATCTTTAAGAAAAAAAAAAAAGAGAGACTAACTGATAAAGCTGGGTTTAATTTCCATTACTATTATTATAATTTGTTAAAAAAAAAAAAAAAAAGAGAGAGAGAGAGAGACTTCAAAACTAACATCTTCACTCCAGTATGGATTCAAGAAGTTGGTCAAATAGGCAAACAAGCTAAGAGAAAAAAATAAGATGTATCGATCTACTCTGTAGAAATACAATTCCTTGCTAGTACCTTTGTCCTTCTTGAAATCCAGTGCATCCTGTTTATCCGTAACAATTTCCTTCATGTTAACAACACTTCGGTGGATTAGCTGACGAAGGATTTTGATCTCACGAATGGCTGTGATTGGGAAGCCCTCCTTCTCATTGTCCAGTCTCACCTTTTTCAGGGCCACTAGCTCTCCTGTTACAACAAATTCAAACTATTACATTATCAATTAGCATTTTTTGGCCAGCTAGTATATGCCCAAAGTTGCTCTGAAAGACCGATTTAGCTTACTTTAATGCTATATACCAGATACTTTTATACCTCAAAAAAACAAAACAAAACTCCATGTTCCCTTTCTTGCCTTTTTTTTTTAAGACTTGTATTTCTTAATTCAGTATTCAGCAAGGCCTAAAAATTCTGAATTATTAAAATATGCCAAAAATCCAACTACTTCATTTTAAGGACAAACCCCTACCAAAGAGCAACCTATAAATTTTATTTCTACTCTCTTAAATTCCCAGCAAGCTTATTATAAAGTATTAACAATGGACATCAGATAAAGAGGAAGGTTTTTAAACAGTAATAATAATACGATTCTTCTGGAAAATTTTAGTCTTTTAGTAACTTTTGGAAACCAAATTAGAACTCGAAATTCACTTTTGCTAAGTCTACTTTAGCATTAGTACTGCAAAATTTTTATACTTCTGACATCTAGAATTTTGTGGCAATATTTACCTGTGTCTTTGTCCTTGGCTTTATATACTTGGCCATAGGTTCCCTCTCCAATAATCCCAATAATGTCGAACTTATCTACACAGCGTTTTCCCCAGTCACTTTCTGTTTGTCTTCTTTCTCCATAACGAGGACAACAAATTCTAAACAAAAAGACAAAAAAAAAAAGGAGCCCCCCCAAGACAAACCAAATAAAATTATTTTAAAAACTTAAGTGTATTCAAAGAAGAAAACAGAATTCTTTTATGATGATTCTCTGACCCATGAATCTTGTATGAATTTCTTTATTAAAAAGGCAGGAATCAAATGATATGAAATAAATGGTCTCTCACAGTGGCTAAGACAGATTTTTGCTTCACGAAGGCATAAGATCAAATAATAGATGTGCTGCTTATTTTCTTATCTACTGAATGGGAAAAGAATCCTACATCATAGGGCTACTATGTGTAAGCCTGATGATTCACAGACCTGTATAGCTGGGGCGAATACTACATTATACGTTAATAAAAAAAAATTTTAGGGGCGCCTGGGTGGCTCAGGGGGTTAAAGCCTCTGCCTTTGGCTTGGGTCATGGTCCCAGGGTCCTGGGATCGAGCCCCACATCCCTTTCCTCCTCTCTCTCTCTACCTGCCTCTCGCCTACTTCTGATCTCTGTCTGTCAAATAAATAAATAAAATCTTTAAAAAAATCTTTTTTTTAAAAAGAGAGGCAGGTAGAGAGAGAGGGAAGCAGGTTCCCTGCTGAGCAGAGAGCCCTATGCGGGACTCGATCCCAGGACCCTGGGATCATGACCTGAGCCGATGGCAGCGGCTTAACCCACTGAGCCACCCAGGCCCCCCCCCCCCCCAAATTTTTTTTTTAAAGAATAAAAATATATATCTAAAACTTTGGCAATAATATGTACTCGATAAATGGTAACTATTTTTATTATTAAGAGAGGAATGCTGGGATGCCTGGCTGGCTTAATCTCAGGATTTTAAGTTTCAGCCCCACAGTGGGTATGGTGTCTAGTTTTTTAAAAAAAGAGGAAAGCTAACAATCCAAAGATCTGAGCTAAAATCAAACCCAGATTTTATTACATGTATGGCATGGCAATTTATGTGGTTTAAGAAAAAAATATCCCACATCTATTGATTTTTTATTTATGTGTATATGGTTGATATACCCTGAATAAAAGAGCTTTCTTCCTTTTTAATATTTTAAGTATCAAACTCAAAAGACACATGGGATCGATCAATGTTCATGGTATACCTGGATTTGAGAAATCGTTGCTTTTCTAAAAACACTAGGTATCTGAGGGTGCAGATGAACAGGTCTCCCAGAAAGGCTTTTATCCATTAATATAAAATATACACATTAGGGGGAGCGCCTGGGTGGCTCAGTGGGTTAAGCATCTGCCTTCAGCTCAGGTCATGATCACAGGGTCCTGGGATCAATCCCCACATCGGACTCTCTGCTCAGCGGGGAACTTGCTTCCCCCCTCCATTCTCTGCCTGCCTCTCTGCCTACTTGTGATTTCTCTCTCTCTCTGTCAAATAAATAAAATCTTTAAAAATTTATCCATACACATTAGGCCCAATTTTATATAATCCTATTGGCATAGGTTGTGGAAGAAAGTATGAGATTTAGGCCCAAAACGAAGGAAGGAAGCTATAATTAAGAATAGATCCCTCCAGGGGCACCTGGGTGGCTCGGTTGGTTAAGGGTCAGACTCTGTTTCAGCTCAAGCTGTGATCTCATGTCGTGGAGTCCCGAGTCAGGTCTCACACTCAGTGCAGAGTCTATTGGAGGTTCTCTTCCTCTCCTTCTCTCTGCCACCCCCACCCCTGTTCATTCTCTCTAAAATAAAATAAAATACCCTCTAAAAACTCACTTTGGTCTCTTTTTATATGGTTGCTGAGGTGGTGTAACTGCCTTTGGTTCTGGAGAGTCTGGGGGAGATGGATCCCCACCAGGAAGTTCTGGAGGGAGAGGGAGGTCCGTGAGTAAGTGACGTGGCCTTTGTTCCTTCTCTTTCTTTACAGGTTTTGAAGGTGGAGTTTCTTTTGGACTAAACAAAAGAGGAAGAGAAGAAAAAGATCATAATTACTTAAAAATTTGAAAATAAAACTTTTTAAAGCTTGTAATGTCTGGCTATTAAAAAGATTATAAAGATTTTACTTTAAAGGGATAAAACCCTGTAATGTAACATAAGGAGATGGAGTTTATCACAGTCAAAGATACTTGGATTTCACAAAAAGAAATCCATAGGACATAAAATAATAAAAAACTTGGGATATTACTTGTACATCCTATGACAAACTTTTTAATGTTTTTCTTAAGATTCTATTGGAGTTTTACTGAGATGAAATAAAATACAGGAAGTAATCATCTTGAATTCCCAAAGTACCACTGCAAGTCATGGAGTCACCAAAACTATTCCACGTATTTTAACCAGCATAAGGAATCAAAGTTCAACAATGTTGGGGTGCCTGAGTGGCTCAGACATTAAGCATCTGCCTTTGGCTCAGGTCATGATCCCAGGGTCCTGGGATCAAGCCCCATGTCAGACTTCCTGCTTAGCAGGAAGCCTGCTTCTCCCTCTCCCACTCCCCTTGCTTGTGTTCCCTCTTTCTCTGTGTCTCTGTCAAATAATAAATCATATCTTAAAAAAAAAAAAGAAAGGAAATGCAATGGTTTCCCACAATTCCAAGGCAATTTTTAAAAATAAATAAATAGATAAAATAAAATTCTAAGAGTCCATCAAACTATTTCAGAATCATTAAAGCAGTTGGTAGCAGGCCTCTTATGAAAATCAACAAAATGATATGGGTGAGGGGGCAGGAAGAAAGGATGTCTTTTCTGAAATACAGTAGGAAAGTCAGTATTCAGATCCAATTTTTTAAGCATCTTAACTTATTTATAAAGAAGGATTTTGTGCTATGCATGTCCTCAAAAAAGATAACATACTAATGCATGCCTACAAATAAAACCATGCTACATAATAAGTCTTTTCTAGTCTATCACAGTATCAGAAGCTTGAAAACAAGCTGAGAATCCTCCTAACCACAGAAGGCGTTTCCTCCACATTTTTTTATAAGTGGTTATAAAAACATGTATTCTGTCATGAATACTTCCATAGAACCATAAAGATCCATCCATTGCAATGTTTCTTTTTTTTTTTTTTTTTTTTTTTTTAATAATGTTTTTTTTTTTTTTTTTAAGATTTTATTTATTTATTTGTCATAGAGAGAGAAGCGAGAGCAAGCACAGGCAGACAGAGTGGCAGGCAGAGGCAGAGGGAGAAGCAGGCTCCCCGCCAAGCAAGGAGCCCGATGTGGGACTCGATCCCAGGACGCTGGGATCATGACCTGAGCCGAAGGCAGCCGCTTAACAAACTGAGCCACCCAGGCGTCCCCATTGCAATGTTTCTTATTAAAGATTGCACATGAAAACAGTCACAAAAAGTTTAACTTTCTACCAACTTTCATCATTTTAATCTCTTGTAAATTAGGCAGAATAGAATTTAGATTAGTTTGTGCATATCAACCAGAACTAGAGTAGTCAACAGAGTTCAAAAGGATCATCTGAAACTTTTTGTTTAGTTACTGACAGAGATGAATACAAAACATTATTACAATCTGCACAAAGATTTTTCTACCCTGGGAACAAAGACTGTTCCTAGAAAACCTCCAGGCAGGACACAATATAGATTTTTAAAATTTCCCCAATTTTTAAGACATTCAGGGAATGAAAATTCCTAATTTTTCAACTACTAATATCAGAATACTCTTTATAAATTTTAATTCTTCATGCTTCAGAAATAGAATACTTCTTGGTTATGCTTCACTATTACTGAAATATCTGAATTTTCTCACCATCACTTCTTGTAAGTTCAGTCTATGTTTTATATTTAGATCTTTTTTTTTTTTTTTAAAGATTTTATTTATTTATTTGAGAGAGAGACAGTGAGAGAGAACATGAGTGAGGAGAAGGTCAGAGGGAGAAGCAGACTCCCCGCAGAGCTGGGAGCCCGATGCGGGACTTGATCCCAGGACTCCGGGATCATGACCTGAGCCGAAGGCAGTCGTCCAACCAACTGAGCCACCCAGGCGTCCCTTATATTTAGATCTTGTTTTCTCTAAGGTTGGCTTTACAAGTTCATGTTCAGTTTGCTACCGTGAAAATGTACATTGCTTCTGAAAAATTACATGTTTAGCATGTTTATTTCATAAAGCGTGAGTATTTGCTATGTACTACCAGTTTAGAACATATAAATTGAATACAGGTCAAATCCTATTTCAACAAATTTCAATGTACCAAACATTGTGGAATAATGATGACTCATAAAATTGCAATGCTTAACATTATGGCCTTTAGCCTTCAGTATACACACAGTAAAACACAGCTCTATACAGTGCAGAGGACATATGGTACAGAGGTGATCTAACACTGGAGAGCAGATACTGAACATCTAAGTCATTACTATGAGGATTCAGTACCAAGAAGAGCCGATCTTGCCAATGTCAGTATTTCCTGGTTCCCCATTTATGCCTGTAGTTCGGTTCACATATGGGGAGTAGTTGCATAAATGCTCATGTATAATAATTTTCTTTCAAAAAAAGTTGCCAAGCTCCACAACTGCTCAAATTTTAAAATCTGCATAGTCTCCTCGAATTTATGATTATGGGATTTAATCTGTACTATAGTATCAATACCACTACTAAGTCTTTATTGTTAATAAAGAATATGAATTTACATAACAACTATTTAAAAAGACTGATTTCCTAATATTTTTCACAACAGCATAAACAGCTTTAAATACAATCATTTACCCTTTTCCCCTTAAAGCAGGTTGTTTAAAAAATGATTTACTTTTACAAACTTCTATTAAAAATCTGAGTTGTGGGACGCCTGGGTGGCTCAGATGGTTAAGCAGCTGCCTTCGGCTCGGGTCATGATCCCAGAGTCCTGGGATCGAGTCCCACATCGGGCTCCTTGCTCGGCAGGGAGCCTGCTTCTCCCTCTGCCTCTGCCTGCCTCTCTGTCTGCCTGTGCTCGCGCACTCTCTCTCCCTCTGTCTCTGACAAATAAATAAAATCTTTAAAAAAAAAAAAAAAAATCTGAGTTGCTGGGGCGCCTGGGTGGTTCAATGGGTTAAAGCCTCTGCCTTTTACCTGCTTCCTCCTCTCTCTCTCTTTCTCTCACTCTCTCTGCCTGCCTCTCTGCCTACTTGTGATCTCTGCCTGTCAAATAAAAAAATAATCTTTAAAAAAAAATAAAAATTTAAGTTGTATACATTAAAAATGAGAACGAAGCATTCCATTTGCAAAATTCTAAATCAAATCTGAATGGTCACACAGATCCTTCCTCTTCTACAAGAGCACAATACTTTAAAGTCTTTTTTTTTTTTTTTTTTTTTAATTTATTTGGCAGAGATAGACAGCACAAGCAAGGGGAGCAGCAGGCAGAGGCAGAGGGAGAAGCAGGCTCCCGGCTGAGCAGCGAGCATGACTCGGGGCTCGATCCCACAACCCTTGGATCATGACCTGAGCTGAAGGCAGACACTTAACCAACTGAGCCACCCAGGTGCCCCAAGATAAAGCCTTAAAGAATAATATAGACTCTACTAAGTCTGATAAACTCCAAATGAACCAAACCACAAAAAAATGGATCAGAAATGAAGTTTTATTTATTTATTTATTTTTAAAGTAAGCTCTACACCCAAAGTGTGCCTTGAACTCACAACCCTTATATCAGGAGTTGCACGCTCTACCAACTGAGCCAGGCAGGTACCCTGAAAACAAAGATTTTAAAAACCCTGTGTGGTTAACTGAAATTTTATTTATCTGAAGTAGGCTCCATGCCCAACGTGGGCTTGAACTCACGACCCCAAAATTGAGAGACTTGAGAGTTGCATGATTTACTGACTGAGCCAGCCAAGAGCCACAGTCAACTGAAATTTTTTAAAAAAGTATACAGGGGTGCCTGGTTGGCTCAGTTGTTAAGCATCTGCCTTCAGCTCAAGTCATGATCCCAGGTTCCTGAAATCTACCCCCACATTGGGCTCCCTGCTCAGCAGGAAGCCTGCTTCTCCCTGTCCCACTCCCCCTGCTTGTGTTCCCTCTCTGTCTGTCAAATAAATAAATAAAACCTAAAATTTTTTTTAAAAAAGAGTATACAGATGATCTTAAAAGCAGACGATCCCCGGGGCATCTGGGTGGCTCAGTGGCTTAAGCGTCTGACTTTGGCTCAGGTCATGATCTCAAGGGTTCTGAGGTACATCCCTGCTCAGTGGGGAGTCTGTTTGTCCCTCTACCTCTGACCTTCCTGCCACTCTTTCTCTCAAATAAATAAAATCTTAAGAAAAAAAAAAGCAGGTGATCCCGATGAATAGCTATTTTCATGATAAATGTACTATATTATGAAGAATGGATAGTTTAGCAACCTTTCTTTCTTTCTTTTTTAAGATTTTATTTATTTATTTGACAGACAGAGATCACAAGTAGGCAGAAAGGCAGGCAGAGGGAGAGGAAGCAGGTTCCCTGCCAAGCAGAGTCCCATGCGGGGCTTGATCCCAGAACCCTGGGATCATGACCAGAGCTGAAGGCAGAGGCTTTAACCCACTGAGCCACCCAGGCGCCCCAGCAACCTTTATTTCTTAAAACAAAGAACTGCAGACCATGAATTAGAAAGGCTCTGGCAATACCATTAGTTAAATCCACTCCTGCATTTGATACCTGGATTAATACACTCCGAGCCCTATAGATATGTTTGAAAAAAAAGTTTCATTCTGGGGCGCCTGGGTGGCTCAGTGGGTTAAGCCGCTGCCTTCGGCTCGGGTCATGATCTCGGGGTCCTGGGATCGAGTCCCGCGTCAGGCTCTCTGCTCAGCAGGGAGCCTGCTTCCCTCTCTCTCTCTCTCTCGCTGCCTGCTTCTCCATCTACTTGTGATTTCTCTCTGTCAAATAAATAAATAAATAAATCTTTAAAAAAAAAAAAAAAAAGTTTCATTCTATTCCTAAAGGGACTTTAAAAGAAGACAAATCCTGATACAAGCTTTACATCATCCATGTGCCGAGTGAATTAACTATATGCCCAGTGTCATCCACATAAGTCCTGATCCTGTCTTTTTCAGTAGTCTTATTCAAATAAGCAACATTTACTGATCACATTCTGTGTTCTATGTTTAAAGCACTGTATACAACAAAAATATCTATAAATCATTCTTAAAAATTAAGCTGCTGCAATCTCACATAAGATGATTAAGAATATAAATGAGGGTCGCCTGGGTGGCTCAGTGGGTTAAAGCCTCTGCCTTCGGCTCAGGTCATAATCCCAGGGTCCTGGGATCGAGCCCCGCATCAGGCTGTCTGCTCAGCAGGGAGCCTGCTTCCTCCTCTCTCTGCCTGCCTCTCTGCCTACTTGTAATCTCTGTCTGTGAAATAAATAAATAAATGAAATCTTAAAAATATATATATATATAAACATATATATATATATATATACATACACACACACACACACATATATATATATAAATGAATTCCACTTGCAACTTTCAGATTTCTTCCTGAAAAGTTTTCTGAGATAAAAATTATTTTTCATGTGAAAAACAGGTGCAGCTGATATGATACAGGGATAGTGTGGCACCACAAAAAATAAAAAAAATTTAAAGACAAAAACAAAAACCACCCTGAATTTAAAACACATAGTGAAAAACTAAAATTGACTGTGGAAGATACCTTCATTTCCATTTTTCTACCTTTAATAATTTATTTATATTTATGTGGAAAACTAATAATAATCATACATTTAAAAACGACTACATTGGTACTCACTTGAGCAGCACATATACTAAAACTGAATAATACAAAGAAGATTAGCATGGCTCCTGTGTGAGGAGGACAAGGAAATTTGTGAAGCATTCAGTATTTTTAAAATATTAAAATTTTGCAGACAAGGTTCTTTACTTTTTATCCTCATCTTAAGTCCCATTCATAGAGATAACCATTATTATTAGCTTAAAGAAATCTTTCTGGACTTTTTGGTGTGAATTTATATGGATATATATGGATCTGTCTCCATAGAAACTAGATGCTTTGTTTTTATTGTGTATGAGTTTTTACATAATTAACATACTATTAAAAATTAAGTACATTGGACTATGAAAGAGTTATACTTTCACAATCAGAACTGATAATGTAACAAAAAATACTTCTGTTCACTTCATTCTCTCATATACATTTTTTTAAAATATTTATTTATTTGAGAGAGAGTGAAAGCATGGAGGGGCGGTCAGAGAGAGAAGCAGACTCCCCACTTAGCAGGGAGTCCAATGTGGGACTCAATCCGAGGACCCCAGGATCATGACCAGAGCTGAAGGCAGTTGCTTAACTGAGCCACCCAAGCACCCTCTCATACACATTCTTTTTTTTTTTTTTTGACAGAGAGATCACAAGTAGGCAGAGAGGCAGGAAGAGAGAGAGAGGGAAGCAGGCTCCCGGCTGAATCCCAGGACACTGAGACCATGACCTGAGCCGAAGGCAGAGGCTTAATCCACTGAGCCACCCAGGTGCCCCTCTCATACACATTCTTAAAGATAGCCACACATACTCAAATAACCACTGAATAGTCTTACTTTACTTTTCATCCCAACCTAAAAGATAGAAATTCCTATGTGCCTATCAAAATTATTACACCTCTGGAAATCTGCACACTATACTGACACGAGGTAGATAAGTTCAATAATTATTTGTTTAGCCAAGTAAACATTTCAAGATGAAGATTCTCAGCCACACTGATACTACTCTAGCCACTAGGTAAACTAATATTTAAACAGGGTTCCTATAAACAGATCATGGCCCAGAGTCCTATTGGATAATGCTCATCTGGTACTTCCTTTTCCAACAAAACCCACAGAAACATGTAGTTTGTATCTGTGAGAAGTATACTGTGTACCTAAACAAGTTTTTTTTACATAAATTTCAGGTTTTATCCTTCTCCTTTGCAAATCTTAGGATATGGCAGAACTGACAATTAATAATATTAGAAAGAGCAGGTGGAAATTTTCTTTAAAATAAGATTTACCACTATGAATAGTAATGGACTCATTCTTTTTTTTTTTAAGATTTTATTTATTTATCAGGGCGCCTGGGTGGCTCAGTGGGTTAGGCCGCTGCCTTCGGCTCAGGTCATGATCTCAGGGTCCTGGGATCGAGTCCCGCATCGGGCTCTCTGCTCAGCAGGGAGCCTGCTTCCTCCTCTCTCTGCCTGCCTCTCTGCTTACTTGTAATTTCTCTCTGTCAAATAAATAAATAAAATCTTAAAAAAAAAAAAAAGATTTTATTTATTTATCAGAGAGAGAGAGGGAGAGCTAGCACAGGTAGACAGAATGGCAGGCAGAGGCAGAAGCAGGCTCCCTGCCGAGCAAGGAGCCTGATGCAGGACTTGATCCCAGGACGCCGGGACCATGACCCGAGCCGAAGGCAGCTGCCCAACCAACTGAGCCACCCAGGCGTCCCATAATGGACTCATTCTTAAAAAAAATTTTTTAATTGCATTTGCACCTTCTTAAAAGGCACAGAGCATAGTCTGGAAAAATACAGATGTAAAGAGCTGAAATGTATCATCATTCAAATTACTGATGTCACTTGGAAAATAATGGAAGCTTAGGAATTGGTCTGGGGTGTAAGATCAGTAGCACTTATTTTTATGGTTATAATAAAAGTTTGTTGCAATAAATTAAACTCATACCCATGCTTGCTTCGCCAGCACATACTAAAATTAAACTCATATCCTAGAGAATAAGAGGGTAGGATCTCCTTAGGGAAAAACACAGACTACCATAGCATATGTCACCACTAAATCGTATTTGTTTGATGGTATTTGCCTAGCTAGTCCTGCTAAGATATAAATACATTTCCTAATGCCTTCCATAAAATCAGATTCATGTTTCATAATCATTTCACTTCTCAATATTCAGAGGACTCATCAAAATTAGAGTTCTTCCCATCATCCTACTGTGAATTTGTATTCTAATTAGTAAAGATTCTATATACTATTCTTTGGTTCTTACAGGATTGCTTTTTTTTTTAAGCAGTGCCTTTCAAGATAAACCTGGTTTATTCTTTTCCTGAATTAGGAGGAAAAAAACCCAGCTATAAAATTTTGGGGGACCCCTAAGGATATTCGATATCATTATCGAATTATTATTATATTATTAAATTAGTAGTAAGTTTTCTTGGTGATTAAGGTATTGTGATTCTTTAGGAAAATGTTCTTAGTTTTAGAAGAGACATGCTAAAGTATTCACAAGTAAAGTGTCATGATATCTTAACGTAAAGCTAATGTGGCAAAAAGTTAAATGGTGAATCTTGGTGAAGAGTATAAAGGAGTTAACTGTATTATTCTTTCAATTTTTCTATGGCTATTAAAATTTCAACAGAGGTGCCTGGCTGGCTCAGTTAGCGGAGCATATAACTCTTAATCTCTGGGTCATGGGTTTGAGCCCCACACTGGGTGCAGGGATTGCTTAAAGATAACAAAGATCTTGGGGTGCCTGGGTGGCTCAGTCAGTTAAGCTGTTGCTGTTGGCTCAGACCATGATCCCAGGGTCCTGGGATTGAGGCCCCCTTGCTCAGCAGAGAGTCTGCTTTTCCTTCTCCCTCTGCCCCTCCCCTTCTTGTGGTTTCTTCCTCTCAAATAAATAAAATCTTAAAAAAAGAAAAAAATAATAAAAGAGGGTGCCTGGGTGGCTCGGTGAGTTAAAGCCTCTGCCTTCAGCTAGGGTCATGATCTCAGGGTCCTGGGATCGGGTCCCGCATCGGGCTCCCTGCTCAGCAGGGAGCCTGCTTCCTCCTCTCTCTCTCTGCCTGCCTGCTTGTGAACTCTCTCTGTCAAATAAATACATTTAAAAAAAAATAAAAAGAAAAAATTAACAGGAAAAAAGAAAAAAATAATTTTTCAACATAAAACTTTAGGGAGAAAAATACCATTAATTTTTTTAAAAACTTGAACCAAATGTTAGACTTATCAAATAAACTTATGAACAAAAAGGGTTACTAGGCCTCAAATTTTAATTTTCTCCTCCTAAATAAGGTTATAAATAAGAACTTCTGGGGCACCTGGGTGGCTCAGTGGGTTAAAGCCCCTGCCTTTGGCTCAGGTCATGAATCCAGGGTCTGGGCTCTCTGCTCGGCAGTGAGCCTGCTCCCCCCACCTCTCTCTGCCTGCCCCTCTACCTACTTGTGATCTCTGTCAAATAAATAAATAAATAAAATCTTAAAAAAAAAAAAAAAAGAACTTTTCCACTGAAAACCAAATACCAAAAGCCTTTCCTACTCATAAAAGCATTTTAAACAGCCATGTATTAGAGCAGTTTTGACAGTTTGAGAAAATGCAAAACATTTACATCAAGAGGGCAGTCTTCCCAGTTAACTATAGGACTTACCTATCCATGTCATCGTCTCCTGGTAATAAGGGTGGGAGGGGTAAAGGAGGCAACGTTGAAGTTTTTAGGTGTGGAATAGCAGCTGTTACGGATACTTGAGTCTTCACAGAAACCTGTGCAAGGGGCTGAGAATTTGCCTGAGAGGACAAAGTAGATGTCCTTGGGTGAGTTGAAGGGGGCAAAGTTGAAGTACTAGAAGTAAGAACCTGACTAAATACTGGTTGGGGAGGAGGCAGAGGTGGTTGCTGTGGAATAGCTGGTAGTGGAGGCAAAGGTGGCAAAGGGGGTGTCTGAGGTGGAGGGGTAGTAGTTGGTAAAGGAGGTGGAGGAGAAGTAACTGTGGGGACAGGTGGAGGAGTCTCCTTTTCTGATGTCTCTGTCTCTTTTGGAGTAACAATGTCCTCTTTCAATGCTATGGGTTTAGAGTCTCTTGATCCCTGCACTTTCAAATCTTTAATAGGATGCTTCTCAGAGTTCTCATCTAATTTTACTTTCCCTGTATCTAAGGAATTTTTAACTTCTGTATTTAGATGTGGTACATTCACCAGTTCAGTATCTGGGGCAGATTTTTCCAATTTTACACCTCTGGTTAACTTTTTAGACTCCAAGCCTGAATCCTTAGCCTCTACTAAACTATTCTCTTTTCTAGGCAAAAATATAGGTGAACCCTTGGATTCCTTTCCATCCATTTTTGCTGCTGCAGCAGCAGCAGCTCTTTCCTTCTTTTTCCTACTGAGTTCAGCTCCCAAGCTGGAGTTCAATGGAAGCCTGACAGGTGAGATGCTGGAATGTCGACTGCGTGACCCGGATCTCTTCTTTTTACTATGAGAAGATGAGTGTCTTGAATATGCAGGACTTCTGCTTCTTGACTTCATGGATTTCCTAAGGTAAAAAGAAAAAGGCAGTTTAAAATGGATAGCTGACAACAATATGCAGGAAAATACATCAGTTAAACTATGGAGCACTGTAACTTAAAGAACCTACTTTGAGTAATTTAGCAATCTTAGAAATGAATTAGGTACCATCAGACAAGATCGGGCACGTTCAGGGTGGTATGGCCGTAGACTTAGGTACCATCAAAAAATAACGATGATGATGACATTAATAATAATATCAATATTGGGACACCTGGGTGGCTCAGTTGGTTGGATGACTGCCTTTGGCCAGATCATGATCCTGGGGTCCCTGGATCGAGTCCCACATCAGGCTCCCTGCTTGGTGGGGAGTCTGCTTCTCCCTCTGACCCCCCTCTTGTGCTTTCTCTCTCTCTCTCATTCTCCCTCTCTCAAAAAAATAAATAAAATCTTTAAAATAATAATATCAATATTGTTGTTAACTGTAACAAATGTACCAGTTCAATATAAAACGTTAATAACAGGGGAAACTGGATGTGAGGACATATAATAATTCTTTGTACTATCTTCACAATTTTTTTTTATGAATCTAAAACCGGTCTAAAATATAAAGTTTACTTAGGGGCGCCTGGGTGGCTCAGTGGGTTAAAAAATAAAGTTTACTTAAAAAATAGGTTACAAGGGAGCTGCCTGGGTGGCTCAATGGGTTAAGCCTCTGACTTCGGCTCAGGTCATGATCTCAGGATAGAGCCCCACATGGGGCTCTCTGCTCAGCAGGGAGCCTGCTTCCCACCCCCCCCCACCTGCCTCTCTGCCAACTTGTGATTTCTCTCTCTGTCATAAATAAATAAAATCTCTTGAAAAAGTAGATTACAAGGAACAACATATTTCAATCATATAACACTAAAATTATCCATTACTTACTTACTACAAGAAGATGGGTGAGTATTTTTTTCCCATGTTGGAAAACACCCATATTCACAATGATTACTTTTTTGGAATTTCGGTTTAAATGTGATAAAATGAAAACATGATTAAAAAAAAAAGTCATACATCATACTAAATGTGGGTTATACCAATCAGGAAGTTAAAAGTAACTAGCATGCTTCACCAAAACCTAACTGTTTCAACTAGGGAGCTATTTAATTGACAGATCACGGGAAAATTTTGTTCCTTGTATCCTCAGTCGATAATTAAGTTGTGCCTATACTAAAAAACCCCTAAGATACAAGACTCATTAGGATTTGCAAGATAAGTAAGCTGAAAAAGTTGCCTTACCAAATAATTTATCAGAAGTTTCCCAAACTATAACGATTTCTGGTACTTTCAAATATAAAATGATTTCCAATCAATTTTTTTTTAAGATTTTATTTATTTATTTGACGAAGATCACAAGTAGGCAGAGAAGCAGGCAGAGAGAGAGAGAAGCAGGCTCCCTGCTGAGCAGAGAGCCCCATGTGGGGCTCGATCCCAGGACCCTGGGATCATGACCTGAGCTGAAGGCAGAGGCTTAACTCACTGAGCCACCCACCACCCAGGTGCCCCTCCATTAACTTTATAGGAACTCATAAAGCAAAGTACTTTTGCATGTTCAATTTATTTTCTTCATTATTAAGAATTTGGAAATCCATGAGGCAGATTATTCTAAACTGAAACCCAACACTCATTCTTTTTGCCTTTTCATAAAGCCTAATGTGCTCAGACCTCAATGTGAAGGGAGAAAAAATAGCACTAAAAACCTGACTAAACAAAGCATTATTTGCCCAGTATTCTAAAATAAATTGTTCCCACTCCAGATCTTCAATATCTTTGGTCATTAGTAATACTGACATATTTCAAAAAATGTTTCAAAACAAATAGTACATATGTGTAGGCAAAGTAACTCACATGGTATTAGCCATGGTTTTCTTATACCTACACTGCTTTTTGGAAGTTTGCTCCACAAAGTTAGTTAAAATACAGGTCATCGGGGCGCCTTGAGTGGCTCAGTGGTTTGGGCTGCTGCCTTTGGCTCAGGTCATTATCTCAGGGTCCTGGGATCGAGCCCCGCATCGGCTCTCTGCTCCGCAGGAAGCCTGCTTCCCTCTCTCTCTCTCTGCCTGCCTCTCTGCCTACTTGTGATCTCTGTCTGTCAAATAAATAAATAA